>NC_058411.1:15596117-15896117 GCF_002201575.2 Neomonachus schauinslandi
CCTGAGCCGAAGGCAGTCGCTTAACCAACTGAGCCACCCAGGCGCCCTAGAGGCTCATTTTAATATTCTTTATGGTAGTGACAACCTGGAAGCAATTAAAATGTCTAACCCTAGAGAATTACAGAACTCTATGAAATTATATAATTTACTATACAGCCAGTGAAAATCATGTTTTTAAAAAGTCTTACACTCTGGGGTGCCTGGGTGGCTCAGTTGGTTAAGCGACTGCCTTCAGCTCAGGTCATGATCCTGGAGTCCCGGGATCGAGTCCCGCATCGGGCTCCCTGCTCAGCAGGGAGCCTGCTTCTCCCTCTGACCCTTCCCCCTCTCATGTGCTCTCTGTCTCTCTCATTCTCTCTGTCTCAAATAAATAAATAAAATCTTTAAAAAAAAAAAAAAAGTCTTACACTCTGGGACATTTTATGAGATATCATATTTACAAAGCAGATATCATCCAAGCCACAGTATGATTTTGCTATGTTAAAATATATACTTAATAGTAGAAAGATTGGAGATATGTGTATGAAATGTTATGGTGTTTCTCTCTGGGTGATTACATTATAGATGGTTTTAAATTTTCTTTTTTGTGTTTTTCAGGATACTCCAAATCCTTTCCAAATAAATGCTGTATTTTATCATTAAAATAATTGTATTTTATTATACAATGGAACATGTTCATTGTGCAAATATTGAAAAATACAGATAATCAGAGATAATTTTTTAATAATTTTGTCTATGCTTTTATAAATACTTCTATTACTGTATATTTGGTAGGGAGAAGATTATGGTATATATATAGTTTTATAGAGGGCCTTTTTTTCTAATTAATATCTCATGAACACATATTCGTATTAATATATATTTGTTTATAACACAATGTATAATTAAGTTTTATTTTAGCATGTGGGTTATCTTAGTTTATTTGCAACCAAGAAATAATGTTGGCTACTTCCATGGTTTACAAGTATATATTACTATAATAATACTACCATAGAATATCTATAGCTAAATTATTAATAAATCATTGATTATTCTCCAAAGAGAAAATTTTCTAAGTGGAGTTGATATTTCAGTTGATATTTCTTGGGTAAATCATCTACCCAAGAAATCTTTCTCCAGAGTAATCCAATTTACTTCTCTAATGTTTATTCTAAAAATACATGGTATACACTAAATCTGGAGGTGGAATTTCAAAGATGACCAAGCTAACATCTCCTCTTCTTAAGACTCTTCTTAGACTATTATACAGAGACAGACACACAATAATTATGTGGGTTTTATGAGAGTATATAATGACACAGTGTAGCAAAGTTGTTTTATTTACTTAACTTTCTCAGAATTATAATGATAACTATAGAGGCAAGTATTTCTGATTTCTGAGAAACAAACTGAGGGTTTTAGAAGGGAAGGGGGTGGGGGGATGGGTTAGCCCGGTGATGGGGATTAAGGAGGGCATGTATTGAATGGAGCACTGGGTGTTATACGCAAACAATGAATCATGGAACACTACATCAGAAACTAATGTGTTGTATGGTGACTAACATAACATAATAAAATTAAATTAAATTAAATAAAAAAAAAAAAGTATTTCTGATCTCAACTTGCTCCTCTGGCAAAAGTACCAGAGAACAAACTAGTAGGTACACTGGCTTATATATGCATCTATTAAAATATTAATATATTAATGCACATTAATGCACATATATACACACAAGCATGCATGTGCATCTCATATAAACCTCAAGATGCCATAAGCTTTCTTTTTTTTTCTTTCATTTTCTTTCATTATTTTTCTTTCATTTCTTTCATGTCTGCTGATATATGCTGGTTATCATTTGGTAAGCTGTTTGTTGAAAATCATCCTCCATTTAACAAATAGTTATTGAGTATTTTGTATGCACAAAGCAACAAAAAATAAAATGTGGGGAACCTTCTTTACAGTCTAGTGAAGGAGGCAGTGTTCAAAATCTCCTATGATCCCATTATAGCTCATGCATTCATATAAAAACTGATCAGAAAATTATAATTAGTTATTTAGTCATTATCCATGCAACATATATTCACTGAGCTCTTATTAAGTACCAGGCTCTGTGCTTAATACAATAGTAAATAAGCAAACCCATAGATGCTTCCATCGTGGAGGAAAAGATAAGAGCATCATTTTAAGCAGCTGCATATTGTCTTTTTAAATAATGTGGTTTTGAAAGAATTCTCAGTGATTTGGGGAATATATTTTAATCTTGTTTTGTTTTTGTTTTTTTTCTAAATGTGAGCATTCAGTGTCTGCCTTTTGTGATGGCATTTCAAATTGGAATATGAAAAATGCAGTTAAATAAATGAGTTTTTAAAGGTTATTATAAGTAAAATGACAGAAGTGGAATTGTCAGGGTTATTTTTTACTTTTCCTTAATTTGGTGGTAAAGAGAAAATTGGTATTCTTTCCCTAGCTTTAAGATCTTAAAGAAAAGTTAACGTATTAAAATCATATCATTGGTTATAAGTTCTTAAAAAATACAACACAATTTGGTTATATGTTAAAATTTTTGAGTTGAGGAGGTAGGGAATATCTCAAAAGAATGGGTTTGCAATGTAGACATTATTGTGGAAATAATCCAACATAAATAATGTCAGTGCAGGTTTTTCCCTCTTGGGGAGGTAAATGTGTGTACAAGTTGATACCAGATGTCAAAGAGGACAACTTAGCATGTTTTAATGGCACTTTGATATAAGTGTCTATCATAGACTTTTTTTGATCTAGCTATGATATTCAAAAATTACAATTATTTATTTTTTGAATATTACATCAGTCAGTCCTCTGTCTATAGAAAGCATTTATTTTAAAACATAATACTCATGAACACCTGGGTGGCTCAGTCTGTTAGGCATCTGCCCTCCGCTCAGGTGATGATCCCAGGGTCCTGGGATCAAGTCCCAAGTTGGGCTCCCTGCTCGGTGGGGAGCCTGCTTCTCCCTTTCCCTCTGCCCCTCCCCCTTGCTTGTGCTTACTCTCTCTCTCTGTGTGTCAAATAAATAAATAAAATCTTAAAAAAAAAAAAAAAAACCCAAAACTATAATACTCAGAGGGGCGCCTGGGTGGCTCAGTTGGTTAAGCTTCTGACTCTTAATTTGGGCTCAGGTCATGATCTCAGGGTCCTGGGATCCAGCTGCCCATGGAGATCCCCCCCTCAGTAAGGGGTCTGCCTGAGGATTTCTCTCCCTCCGCCCCTCCCACTCGCATGCCTGTGCTCTCTCTCTCTCAAATAAATAAATAAATCTTAAAACAAAAGCAAAAACACATAATATGCAGAAAATCTTCACTTTCCCTGATAAGCAATTATGCAACTTACTAAATTCACACGAATTCCATAAAGCACTGGAGCAATTTATAACACTCAGTAAAGAACTTACAATGAATTAGAATTTAGTAAGTGGATTGACACATGATTCAGTTTGTAAATCCTAAGTGGAAATAATTGGATTTATTCTTCTTACTTCAATGACAAAGATTAATTGATGAGACAAGTTAGTAATAAAATGAGAAAAAATATTGATTAGATCGAGAAAGGAAAAAAAATCCTTGATAATCAACTAGTCAATAGCTGAAATTAAATAGTCCACATTACTAGCTATAACATTTTAATACATTACTCTAGTAATTTAGTTTTTTTTTCATGCATTGCATCTTAGGAATGGTGTTGTAGAAGAGTATTGAAAGCATGATTTCGTTTATGCCTCATTTGAAGGTGTGTTAATGATGTTGGGAAGTAACATCATTAGGAAATTATAAAGGTTATATTTCCTTCTTTGATAGAATCATTAAAGACTATTTTGTTTTTGGTGCATATTTCAGAAAAATTATTTCCTGGAATCAAGAAATATGAGCATTATTTATAAACCATTATATTCTGTCCATAGTAATTACAACTTCATGAGAAGTGGAAGAGGAAGAAAATGATACCTATTGATGAGCTTGCTGGAAAATTGAAAAATTAGGAATATGATGAGTGATATCACTTTTCCAATCTGCTTTGGCTTTTCCTGTCTCTTGAGGTCAGCAGGGACAAAAGAGACTAATCAGTAGAGTTTAGAACACGATAGTTGAAGAGAACAGGTCTTGAAGAGAGCAGTTGGAAGACAGCAGGTCTTGGCTCCAGGGGGAGGGTTTTGGCAATGCCTAAGCAGACCTGAGCCAAGACGGTCAAAGTTTTTGGAAGTATTACATTTTTAATAAGTAAACCCAAGTGCTGACCAAAATCAAAGTTGAAATGCCTCTGAATACTTTGAAGAAATGAGACAGGTGATGGAGGAAGCTGATGTGGTGGGTGGAGTGCCCATGGCTTTTCTCCCAGGGTTCTAGCTGCAAGATGATCTCCAGGGCCCACCCTAGAAGGCATAGGGACCTGAATATACCTCCTGAAGGACTCTGCTTGAAATAGACTGATAAATTCAGGTACTAAGCATATGAAGAAATGATAAAGGTATATGTAATATTATACACACACACACACACACAGTTTTTCAGAGATTATTTTTTAAAAAAGAATAAATAATTTTAAAAAATATATAAACATATTATACCAAGAACATTTTTATTTGATATAGGGTGGATGTGTAACATCTCCAAGGATTTTTCAGACAAAGATTCAGCTAACAATCCTGAATCTGTACAAACCTAAGCAAAATATAAAGGGTCTATATAGTTTTTTGAAAAAAAATTCAAGTGATCTCAGTTGTGGAAAATTTCTGCTTTTCTTCATAAAAAACAGTGTGAGAATGATGCTTTGGGTTACCTGCTGTTAAATTTTAAATATAAACATATAAAAATCAACTGAACTAAGGTTTGTTAATGAAGATTCTTGGCTTAGTGAAAGCCTTCGCCAGGTCAGAAACAGTGAGATAAATATATGAATAATCAGTGGACTTACAGAATGATCAAAATCATAAAATTGCCCCCAAAGCTTCTACTAAATGAAGTAGATAATCTTTGCATATTTCATACATAAATGATTGAAATTTCCTGGAAATTCCACAATGTTTGAAAAATGCTCTGCATCCTGCCCCCACTTTTTTTTTCCCAGCAAATGTCACGAAATATTTAATGTAATCATCAGCTAAACCTTAGCTTCAGAGATGATGAAACATTTTTAGTTTTTTGATTATCTAATTTGTTCGACTTTGGCTTATATGCTGTAGTCACATAGACTCTTCCAAGTGGTGAGCTTGCTAAAGGTTGATCCAAAAGTTTCATCCACCTATCTCAGGAAAATAAGTCAGGAGGTTTAGCCATATAAGAGCTTAATAAAAAATTCAATTTTTCTATGTAACTAATTTTGTCATATCTTCACTTGTTCCGTTAATTAAGATCAAAGAAATATGCCACTTATTACTGCCAAGTTCTTGAATTTTTATTATATGCTTGTGATGTTTATTAAATTTTAAATTAAAATTTGTTCACAGCTTCAACCACACAGGAAGGTGTAGGAAAACAAAAATGGTTTTCCTGGGTTTTGCTGCAGTAACAAACAACACCTGGTTTTTCATGTCTGACCACATCCAAGTTTTAGTTCTGGCATATAAGTTGTATGGCTATGGGTTAGATCCTGCTGTACTCCAAGTGTACTTTTCATCTTGAATTCTGAGCTGAAGAAGCAATTTTTCTGGGACATGGCATTCTTATGCAGGAGGGAAAAGAGAGTGATCATATACACTCACATGATTGTAGTAAGTTTTCCTTTCATGCTACAGATGGCCATATCTATCTCAGAGTTTTAAGGAAAGTAAAATGATCAGCAAAGTGCGATAGTAATGGAAGAAGTGTTGTAGGGTGAAGATTTGATGAGGGCCCAAACTAAGGCAGGCCTAGTTATTGGGGAAAATGTAGAAGGAGGGCATTTGATAAACATTTCAGAAGTAGAATTAATGGCACATGGTCTTTAGGTGACATCTTTTAGTCCATCGACTTTAAAACTCATTTTCTGCTGGATGATTCCCATTTTTCTATATCAGCGCTGACCTCCTGGTTGAGGATTAGACTGCTAAAATACAAATTTACGTGCTGGGTATGCACCTCACAATAGCTATATCTAAAACAGACTCCTTAATTCTTTGTTCTAGGCTTCAACCTGATCTTCTTCATGTATTTTTTTTTTATCAGTAGAAAGACAGTTGCTCAAATCAAGAAACCAGAAATCATTTATTTTTTCCTTTCTTTCTTTCACTTCCTCTCATTATAACTCATCTTGCAATTCTGACTGTTCAACCTTCAAAATACATCTTATATATTTCCAGTTGTTTCTGTCACCACCACCACCATTCTAGTGAAAGCCAATTTGGAAAAGGTGGTTAAAATATGATAAGTCCTCCATACATATTTGTTGAATGAATGAATGTTCTATATTTGGATTTGTCTCTTTCCCTCTTCATCTTCTGTGGTCCATTCTCCACACCTCTTAAAAGACAGATCAGATCATGTTACTCCTCTGCTAAAAATATTTCATGACCTCCTATTTAGCTTTCAGAAAACAATTTTGTCATACTGTAACCTAACATAATTCTGCCTGTTCTACTTCTAGTCACCTCTCCAATCTCATGTCATCTCTTGGCTTTCTTCTTTTCTTGATTTCTTCTCTCCAAACACACATATTTCTTCTGTTTTTCTCAAACTTGCCAAACTTTTCATGCTTCAAGGGTTTTGGGCTTTTAACTTCCTCTGCCTAATTATACTATTTTTTTTTTTTTTTACTATTTTTGAGTGATTGGCTCACTCTTATTTTTGAAATCATAATTCAAATGTTGTTTCTGCAGAGTCCTTCCTTAACCCGATTAAAAGTTTACTCCTTTGGTTACATCACATCATTAAAAAATGTAATATTTCCAGCAATTATAATATTCTTAGATTAATCTATTTACATGACTTCATTCTTCATTACATAAAATCTCCATTAAAGCAAGGATCTAGTCTAACTGTAACCCCAAGATGCTCAGTATTGAATGAATGGTGACCAACTGGATGAGGGTTGTGGGGAATAGTAAGGGATAGAGAATGATTCACAAGACAGGTGGATGGTGATACGTTGGTCTAAGTGGGAAATACCAGATGAGATATAGGTTGTGGAGAGAAAATGATATGTTACTTTAGACTCCGATGAGTTTGAGGTGTCTGCAGGACATTTGGACACTGCACATATGTTTCTGGAGCTCACTAAAACAGAGAAGATAGAGATATATGTGGGATAGTTAGCATAAGTGAACAAAGTTAAGAAGTACACGTATCAGTCAAGGAGAATAAATCATTTTTCTATAGCTGCCATAATAAGTTACCATAAACTTAGTGGCTCAAAACAAGCCAAATTTATTATCTTACAGCTCTGAAGTTCAGAGGTCCAGATTGGCTTGACTGGCTCTGGGTTGCACATGGTGGAAATTAAGGTGGTGGCTGTCTGGTCTCTTATTGAGAGAGAGGTTCTGGGAAGAATCCATTTCCTCGTTCATTCAAGTTTTGGCAGATTCCAGTTCCTTGCAGTTTCAGGATTGAGAAAGTAAAAGATGACAACATCTTTTCATGCTGTCTGACAGTCAGGGGATGCTGTAACTCCAAGAGGCTTCTCTCCAGTCTCAGCATAGGGGTCCTGACCTCTCAAAACAAGAAATGGCATGTCGACTCTTTCTCTTACTTGGACCTCTCTGACTTCCCCTTCTGCCACAGCATCCCCCTTGCACGTTCTTCCACCACGTCTCCCTAATGGAATCTACCACCTTTATTTTATACTGTTAAGGGCTCATATGATTAATTACATTGGTCTCACCCAGATAATCCAGGGTAATCAAAGTCAGCTGATTAGTAACTTAATTACATCTGTAAAGTCCCTTTACAGCAGTACCTAGAATAGAGTTTGACTGAATAACCAGTAGACAGGAGTCTTGAGGGGCATCTTTAAAATTCTGCCCCTCATGCAAAGTGTGAAAAAAATTCCTAAGAAGTAGGGGCACCTGGTGGCTCAGTCAGTTGAGCATCTGCCTTTGGCTCAGGTCATGATCTCCAGGTACTGGGATCAAGCCCAGCGTCAGGCTCCCTGCTCAGTGGGGAGTCTGCTTCTCCCTCTGCCCTTCCCCCTGCTTCTGTGCTCCGTGCTCTCCCTCTCTCTCAAATAAATAAATAAAATCTTTAAAAAAATTCCTAAGTGTACATGTCCAAGGGTTAAAAGAAGAACCAAACAGACATGTAAAAACACCACTTGGGTTGGTAAAAGACACAGTGGAAGAAAATGGTATCTTGAAGTTAAAGAGTGAGTGAATCGTATTAAAATGCTATAGAGAGGAAGAAACCAGGGCACTTAAAAATTAAGAAATCATTCAAGACTTTTGAAAGAGAAATTCTGTGGACTGGTATGGACATAAATCCAATTTTAGTAGGTTAAGGGATGACTGGAATATTCTAAGTTTGAGCAGGAGAATTTAGAGTACCATTTCCAGAAGATTGATGGAGAGATCAGAGAAAGACGGTCAGGTGACAGTGCTCTTCCAATAGGGGATATTTGACGGAACAATAGTTTTCTTCAAACCACAAGCTTGTACCTCTGAAGAAGCAGAGGTACAAAAATAAAATAAAATAAAACTGAGTCCAGTCATCTTCCTGTATTATTTCCTTCAGTGATTCACAAATATTTAGAGCCACATTTAAAAAAGGTGTTATGTAAATTATATCACCACAACCTTTGGAAAGCAGCTTTTATAAAACAAGTCAGTTCTCTGTATTGATATGCAAGGAGATTCGAACAAGAATTCTTATTGTACTCTAAAAGCCACACAAAAAGAGACAAAAAGCAACAATCTCGGCTAAAAACGAACAGCTTGATTAAACTCTTACCAAAGAGAGATGTTAAGTCTTTATGAAGTTCTCATGATGTTATTTCCAACAAGCCTTTTTTTTTTTTTTTTTGAGGCTAAGCTCTACATGTTCCCTACATTCTTGTACTTTTCTAAAAGAGTCAACTAACTGATGGTCAGATGCCAGTGGTCCTTCAAAACTTTGAAGGAGACAAACAAGATTAAAGCAAAGGCACACAAATTTGCTGGTATGCATTTGCAAGAAGTAAATGGGTGCCATCTGTGAGAAAATTTCATTTGCTGCCTAATTAATTCTCCCATGTTCCCTGGTACACCAATGCAAAGCTCATAGATACAACTGGAAAAGGGAACAGATGGCATCTTTCAGTTGCCTATTGACTACTGTGATCTTCTTGCTAATTAATCTAAATAAAGCACCCATTATTTAATCTTAAACAAAATTTCAACTGGATAAGGTTTTGAGGTGTCATTAAGAAAATGTTTTCCTTTGTTTGCATTTGCATAAATCATCCTGGTGTTTACTCTGCATTTTAATGACTCCAAGAAGTTGCAGAAACATCCACATCAGTCAGAAGGCCTTCTTCCTCAAATCCACCGGAAAATAACTTTTAATATCAGAACTCTAATAATCCAGTGACAACTGTCATAGGTTGAGTCTGAGTTTTTTAAATTAACAAAGGGAACCAAAAAGATAACAAAACATATACTCTTCATTAGAAATCCAAGGAATATTTTGTCAGCAATACCTAAGATCAGGTACCTAGAAGTTGGATATTGGTGATATCAATTTTTAATTTGCATTAATAATGTTAAAAAATGTTGGCTTTTCTTTTGAAGTTCCTCCATCCATGGGTTTCAAAAAATATCCACCTTTACATTTCAAATTTTTTCTTCAATAACATGAGCAGTCCTATCCTCTTGTTCCTCACTATCCTCCTTTTCAGGAATTTGGAAATTACAGCCTTTTTGATTTTGGAAGAGGCACTAATTTCACAGTATTTTTAGTAAGTTATTAAGGGAGATATATCCAATAGAGAATACTTAAGAGATACATAAGAGTTAGTTTCATTTCCTCTAGCTGGAAAAATAATAACTGATAATATGAATTATTATGGAAAACCAACTCAATTTAACCTCAAGTAGGTATGATTTTTTTTTTTTACTCTAATGAAGCCATTACAGTAATGGGAAGTTGCGTCTATCTTAAAAAAAAACAAAAAACAAAACAGAAGCATAAAAGCATCTTAACAGTAAACAATTTGGGTTTCTTCCAGAAATGTAAGACGATTTTTATATTTGTTGCCCCTAAAACTTCTTCAGTAAGTTAAGCAATTTAAATATCTATTTAGAGTAACATTTTTTCTTGGGAAGTAGCTTGTTGGTGAAGAATTGATTCTTTAGAAGTTCCATTTTTCTTTATAGTTCAATTACAGCACTTATCATGCTGTATTGCTATTCATCTTTTTTTTTTTTTAACATGACTAACTTTCACAAGTCTGAGAGGTTGGTTCTGGAAGTCAGAGACATGTCCAATTTATCTTTTCTCCCCCAGCATGTAGAGATGTGCTTGGCACATAGTCAAGAATCAATGAACATTGTCCAAGTGAATGAATGATTACATTTTACCTGAAAGAGTGATGATATCATGCAATACAACCTCAAAGTACACTTTACTCAGGAAGAGAATGAAGCATATTATTTGGTGAACATGAGGAAACCCACAATACTCTAAAAAAAAAAAAAAAAAAGGAAACAAAACCAAAGATTCATTCATTTTTAGGTCAAAATATTTCACTCCTTTTGTTTCACTCTGGTTTATGCTTCAGAGAGGTAACAAACCCTAAAGCAGCTCTTTGTAAAGCACTTAGCTGGGCATGACTGCTGGTTCCTTAGGCAGTGAGGCACAGGTGAGAGGAAGCTTATCCTTGTCTTCTGTCTTGGGCTATCCTCACCTTGGATTGGGTTGATACCTCCCTTACATCCCAGCTGGAACAAATGTCAAGCCCCTTATTTCCTCCAACCTAAAATATTTTCTTCTTTTTGATCACAAATTAATACATATCTGATATCTAGATCTTGTTCTTACCCAATTCTCTAACTGCTAGGTTTCCCTACATGGGAGTATTTGAAACAACAAAATATCCAAGAAAGATGGGCCATACCTGTTGTCTAGTTTAATTGTTCTCCAAAATTTGCCTCCAATACCCCTGATGAATTATATCCCAGGCTCTGCTTAAACCTATTCCTTAGGAGGCACTTTGCATTTGGCATTTTACGGCATTCTTCCTAATACTGACCCAAAATATATTACCTTATTTGTTTGTGAGATAGTCTCAAACAGATCATATTATAGATCCAAAGATAGGCCACCTACATCTGAGGAGGACTTCCTGACCACTCTAGTTATCTGGCATACCCAAGGAGAGGAAGATAGCATGTCTTCAGAAGGATCCTTTGTGCAGAGTGGAAATGAGAAGCATTTAATAGGCAATAAGAATTCATATTGTAGAGGATTCTGAAGAGCTTAATCTCCAGTCTCACTGAGGTTCCTGAGTAGTACTGGGTTTAGAACATAGAACTATATGTGTAATTTTAATTTTCCTGTGTGCAAACAATATTGCAATGCAGACACTGCACACACAAAATTTGGGTAATGATAAAAGCTAAATATTAGACCACAAACAAAACTAGAAAAATTTTTATAAAATATTTAAATAAAAAAAATATTGCTGGAGAGGATAAAGCCACATACTCTAATAATATTTAAATAGATAAGTGAATGAATAAATAAATGAATTAGTGTATGAATGAGTAATCAGATGAAGT
This sequence comes from Neomonachus schauinslandi, assembly GCF_002201575.2. NCBI lineage: Eukaryota > Metazoa > Chordata > Mammalia > Carnivora > Phocidae > Neomonachus > Neomonachus schauinslandi. The sequence goes on from NC_058411.1 coordinate 15,607,791, forward strand.
AATGAATGGAGGAATAGATGTAGAATCCAGAAAATTTCAGACAGAAGCAAATCAAGGGCAGGTCTGCTGCTTATAAAATACCTAACTATAGTAGTGTGCTATATGAGAGGCAAGGCTTTTGCTAACACCACAAGGGTCTATTGTCCAATGAGTGGAGTTTGATAGTAATTCTTGCTACAAGTTAAAAAAAAGCCTAATTATAATGCTGTAAACTAATAATTTTGAATATTATTTAGTATTTATGTCAGTTGGCTTTTTTTTTTTAAAGATTTTATTTATTTATTTGACAGAGAGAGACACAGCGAGAGAAGGAACACAAGCAGGGGGAGTGGGAGAGGGAGAAGCAGGGTTCCCGCGGAGCAGGGAGCCCGATGCGGGGCTCGATCCCAGGACCCTGGGATCATGACCTGAGCCGAAGGCAGATGCTTAACGACTGAGCCACCCAGGTGCCCCTATGTCAGTTGGCTTTTTGATAAATTTTATTAAATTATAAGGTGAAATTTTAATTTAGGTGCTATCATTATCTGTGTGTGTGTGTGTGGTTGTGTGCGCACATGTGTGTGCATGCATATGTGTGGGGACAGAGAAAAATTTGTGAAAACATAATCCTTGCAATCAGCTAAAGAAAAGCACTATCCTATTGATAGAGTCCTTAGTTTAAGCTACTTTTGGATGGTAACTTACAGGACATTTAGCAGAAATAGATGAGGTAGCTAAAATCCAACCATGTTTATTGAGCATGTACTACTCGTTTATTTTATGGAACACTTTGCATGCATCATCTCTTCATCTTACCTAACCTTCACATCTCTGTCAAGAAGGAATTATTGTCCAATGTTCTAAATATCAAGAGTGAAATACAGAGAGGTTGCATAATGGGGTGACTTACCCAAGGTTACAGTTAGTTAAGTGGCCCAGCGATTATGGAGCTGTAACTTACAAGTACCATGTCATGGTGGCATCCCATCTTTGTGAGAGAATCAAATCCATCCCTTTGAGATATACATATCTTTTTACTTTCCATTCCTTTTGCTATAATATTTAATATGGGTGCAGTAAGACTAAGAGAATATAGATAACCTAAAAAGGGTGGCCAAGGAAGGTAAAAACTAAAATGTTTTGATGCAGATGTTTCAGATTATTTTAAGCAGTTGTTTCCAGGATATTGGTTGCTTCTTATTTGAGGCAGCACAAAATGCTACAAAGCCTGTGTAGCTCAGAGATGTGGATGAATAGTCTATTGTACTTACAAAAGCCCTCTTCCTTCATTTGTCAAGCTGCAGGAATGATTGGCTCTGTTGTAGAGTGGGACCTTCCCACATCACGGCAGCTTCAGAGTAAGTGCTTTCTGGATGAGCTTTTCACGGGTTTTAAAAAGCCATTGGGACTGGGTCTTCAAAGAAGCCAGACTGACTGACAAAAGTCAAGGGTCAAGGAAATCTGGCATTGAATGATTTGGTGTCGCCAATTTTGGAGAATGTTCAAGAAAGAAAAGAAAGGAAAGAAGGAAGGAAGGAAGGAAGGAAAGGAAGAAAGAAAGAAAGAGAAAGAAAGAAAGAGGGAAAAGATCTTATGAGAAGTATTTTTTCACCTTAAAAACATAAAAAAATAAAACTAAGCATTCAAATTAAATTGAAGAAAAAAAGTTCCCAGTCAAGAACAAATATAGCACAGTGTCTGGCAGGTGGAAAGGGCTCAATAAATATTTTTACTGGATTATGAAAGAGAAATATTTCAACTTGATCTTGAGATGGTAGAGTGATGTAAAAGAATGAAAGAATTTTTGTCTTTCCAGATTCCATTCTTCTCCTATTCTAAGACATTATCAATTTTAAGAAGCAATTGATTCATTAATATACTTTGGGGGAAAACTTATAATAATTAAATATACATAGTTCCTGATAAAACAGGAAAACACATTCATATTAGAATTGAGCAAATAGGGAAAGTCATCTCTGAGTATTCAACTAAATTGCCCAACTTTGGTTAAGGCATCATGATTGGACCAGTGAAGAATAAAAAGACAAAAGAGACATGTTCCAGGCCTTAATATTATAAATCCTTGAGTAACTGAAAATGTTGTGCAGCTATGACAACTGTTTCACCTGATTATTTTAAAAAAATCAATTTTTGAAGAAAGTTAAGAGTTTGTGTCCATCTGAAGCCCAATTAAAATGACAGATCTGTAGTTTCAGTTGCAAAGGAGGTACAGTAGGGATATATAAACATACTGTTAGTCCCAAATTGTACAATCCATCTCCCATTTAGGTACACAGCTTATTAAACTTTTGGATGATTAAGCCAAGGAAGAATTAGGAACAGCAGTTTTCTTTTGTTTCTGTAGCAAATCCTTAATAACATTTTATAGCTTGTCTAAAGCAATGGCTTAAATCCTAGTTTATCTCAACATTTTAGTTTCCCTGTCTGTTCATTTTTATATACTCCAGTAAATATCCATCTTCATCATTGCTAAAGATAAACTACTTGTATCCCCATCTGATTCTTCATAAGAAATCCCAGATATTGCTACAAATAAAAGGAAAAAAAAAAGAGTTAAGTATGATAATGGTGTGTTAGATACTATTCAATGTATATCTAAACCATTAACAAGCAAATAGAATATAAACAAATCAATAACAGAACCTATAAAAGCATGAAAAAGCAGGACATTAGTGCTTAAAGAATGTTCTTGTCTTTGTATTACTGGAATCTACTACAAATATGCACCCTAGGGAGTAGTCAATTTACTTTTATTGCTGTTGTTATGGGTTAACGACTCCAAGCAAAGTATTCAGAAGAAACTAAAAGAGGGAGCCATTTGAAGCCAAGTCTCTAGTCATTTGGTGAAGATTATTATAAGGTGAAATGCAAAAGTCACAGCAGTTGCTGTGTAAGATGTCACAACATCCCAGGAAACCCCAAGGAAGATCCAGAAATTTCTGACTGTGTACACACAAAGTTTTCATTCATCTGAAGACTTCTAAGCATTTCCCAAGGATTTGTACCACACATCTTAACCCTCAAAGCAACGGAAGTGGAATCTGTCTGTGGTTAAAGAATATTACTGCACTTAGCCACACTGGAAAACAGTATGGAGGTTCCTCAAAAAGTTGAAAATAGAGCTACCCTACGACCCAGCAATTGCACTACTGGGTATTTACCCCAAAGATACAAATGTAGTGATCCGAAGGGGTACGTGCACCCCAATGTTTATAGCAGCAATGTCCACAATAGCCAAACTATGGAAAGAGCCAAGATGTCCATCAACAGATGAATGGATAAAGATGTGATATATATATACATATATATATATATGTATATATATATACACAGTGGAATATGCAGCCATAAAAAAACCACGAAATCTTGCCATTTGCAACGTCGTGGATGGAACTAGAGGGTATTATGCTAAGCTAAATAATTCAATCAGAGAAAGACATGTATCATATGATCTCACTGATATGAGGAATTCTTAATCTCAGGAAACAAACTGAGGGTTGCTGGAGTGGTGGGGGGTGGGAGGGATGGGGTGGCTGGGTGATGGACATGGGGGAAGGTATGTGCTATGATGAACGCTGTGAATTGTGTAAGACTGATGAATCACAGACCTGTACCTTTGAAACAAATAATACATTATATGTTTAAAAAAAAAAAAAGAAGATAGTAGGAAGGAAAAATGAAGGGGGGGACATTGGAGGGGGAGATGAACCATGAGAGACTATGGACTCTGAGAAACAAACTGAGGGGTTTGGAGATGAGGGGGGTGGGGGGATGGCTTAGCCCGGTGATGGATATTAAGGAGGGCACGTATTGAATGGGGCACTGGGTGTTATACGCAAACAATGAATCATGGAATACTACATCAAAAACTAAACATGTAATGTATGGTGACTAACATAACATAATAAAATAAAATTGAAAAAAAAGAATATCACTGCACTTAGACCATGCTAAGATAAGGTGACTTTTTGAGAAGGCTTACCTGATCAAGTAGTATAACAAACAAAGACATAACAGGTTACAGTTCTTCCTGCCGCCTATCAATGACTTCCTTCATCATCAAATCATTATTTTTTTTTTCTCTTGTTTTTTATGAGCACTTCAGCTAGTCGGGAGTCTTACCTAGTAAGGAAGTCCATATGTTGTTCTTTTCTAAGTAGTCTGAGCTCCTGGTAGTTTTGTCAGAGCAATGGTAATTTTCATTAAGCTTTAGCAAAGGGCTCATAATATCAAGAGTTCATGCTGGGTTCTGTTCATACTTCTCCTTCTCTAATTTCATAGTGGCAACATTTTCTGCCTTGGATATTCAAGGTGTATTAGAAGCTTGGGCTGCCAAACAGAATACCAAAGATTGGATGGCTTAAAGAATTTATTTTCTCACAGTTCTATAGGCTGAAAATCCAAGAGCAAGTTAATATCAGGGTTGGTTTCTGGTGTGACCTCTCTTCCTGGTTTGCAGGTGGCCCTCTTCTCACTGTGTCCTCTACTGGGCTATTCTCTGTGCATGTGGAGAGAAGGTTATCTCTGGTGTCCCTTTCTCTTCTTATGGTGAGAAAAAGAACCTAGGTTTTTCCAGTGAACTCATAGTAGTGTTGCTGGGATAGTTTAAATATTTGAGGGAAATCATAATACTTGTAATTTGTTACACAATACTACTTCAAGGTTCACGGTTTCAACATTAGCTGTACTACATTCCTTTCAATGACATAATTTCTTTGAGAAGTTAAGTCCTTGGTGGTGGTTGTGATTAAAAAGCGAGTACCCTGTGTAAATGAATGTGTAACAGGAAATGAGGGTGGTGGTGGTTTCCAGTCTGATTCCAAGGTTGGAAAATTGTGCAGTGACCAATAGGTAGACACATCTCATTAGTAATTAGTAGTTGTAATTAGTAATTGTGGATAAGTATGAAATAGTGTGGGTTTTTCCCCCAATATCTCCATGTTCTTAAGTTAGAGGTATTTTATATCATTGGTTGTTTAATTTTAGAGTACAAAAGGATCCCTTGGGGAGATTGTTAGAGTATAGATTCCCAGGTTCAATCCCAGTGGATACAGATACAATATTTCTGGGATGGGGCCCAGGAACCTGAGTTTTAACAAATGAGTGATTCTAATGCCAATGGCATTATACCACACTCTGAGAAACCATTTTTACATGGTGATCTTTCTAGAGCTTTAAATCTGTTTAACAGTGGCTTTGTATTTTTAGATGTACCTTCCTCTGATCCCTCATTTTTTTTTTTCCTATTTCCCATATGGAGGGGCAGGGAGTATGGAACCTTGTTGACGCCAATGTGCTGCACGAAAAATCTCCATTGTGTTGTGCCTTCAAGCCATGGTAGTGAAAAACCACATTTGTCATTTCTATTTCCCAATATATGAAGTCAGTGCCCTAATATAGACCTGTAACCCCTGTCTGAGACAATGTGGCTAGCAGATCACAACATGGTGTCACTGTTTTCTCAGAATATGAGTCATTCCCTATAGAACACAATATGATCTTCCTTTCCAAGGTAAACAACTTGACTAAATTGGAAAGACATGCAGAGAGTGACGAGAGGAGCGTGTTGCTCAAGCTGCCTGTTCCACAGAGCCACTGAATCCATGGCTCTGGATTTTTCAGGGCGGCTTTTTATTTATTTTTTTTTTTTGACAGCCTTCTGCCTGTGTGGCACAATATTTATCTTGCAAGATTGCTCCTGTTTATGTCAAAACAAATAAATAGCAAGAAAGAATCCAACACAGAAGAAAATGACAGGCACAGATCCCTCTCAGAGTACACATAGGAGGATGCATTTCTGATTACATTTCTGGAGGCAGTCTTTGGAAGCTTCAGGAAATAGGTGATATTTACGCAGTTGTGTGTAGCTCTTCCTTTTGGTTCTGCGCTTTGCTCCTTCTGTAAACTGTCCAGTTACAATTATGTTTGCTGTTTTATTGTTTTTCTTTTCTTTGCAAAACCATGTCTAAAAGTGACATAATCCTATGATTCATTTACCCATTCTTGTATTATTCTGAGTGCATTCTATGTGCTGAGCACTGTGCTGTTTTCTTAGAAACAACAGTGAATAAAATAAACAAAGATGTTGCACAATGTGGAGTTCACTGAACATATATGATATACTGGGCCCTCTGTTTAATGCTTTAAAATGTATTTTCTCATGTAAGGCTCTCCACAATCTAAAATGTAGGTTCTAAAATTACCTCCATTTTCCAACTGAGAAAACTAAGACTTAGCATGACTACAGGATGTGACCCTGATCAAATAGCAAAATGGAAGATCTAGATTGTAATCAAGGTGATTTCAATCTAAAGAATAAATTGATAACAAATGGATTCTAGGGAATAAATTATTAACAGAAACTAAGTTACCTTTTCCTGAATTATTTATTCTTTAACAGGTGACAAATCCTAAGCCAAGGGAATAGATGTGAGGTGGTTAATTTTAGACACTAGCATCCTGGAAGAATGGATCAGGGCAAAATATGATGGAGACTGATGGAAGAGCGGTGCATATCTAGAGCCTCTACAAGTACATCAACCCATTGCACTTGCTTGTATTTCAGTTCTACAAACCTTTAAAAGAAATATCACCCTTAGAAAATGTCTGGCTCCACCCTTCCTATGGGACTGATGTGTTGAGAAGTCATGTGTCCTGTTCTCACCATTCTTCAATTAAGGAAAACTGGAGAGGCAACAGTTAAACAGAGCGGGAGTTGAATTTGTGTTGGTAACCATCCAGGACTCTGATATAGGCCTTGGAGGAAGGTCTAGATGGGAGATAATAAACATGTGTGAGTCCACTGGATGTAGTTGGTAAATAAAACCCTGGGGTGTGGTTGGCACTGTGTTGAATACAAGGAATACAGACATCGGAAAGTCAAGGGATGTTTGTAGATTTGCCCTATTGCATTCTGTGATAGGTTGTCCAATTTTTTAAAAATTTTATTTATTTGATAGAGAGAGAGAGAGAGAGAGAGCAGGAGCAGGGGGAGGGGCAGAGGGAGAAGCAGACTTCCCTCTGAGCAGGGAGCCTGATGCAGGGCTCGATCCCTAGACCCTGGGATCACGACCTGAGCCAAAGGCAGACGCTTAACCAACTGAGCTACTCAGGCACCTCAGGTTGTCAAATGTTTTAGAGCATTCTCTTAAAATGCTTTGTAAATTACACAGTACTATACCAATGTTAATTTTCATTTGCAATGGTAAATGACAAAAAGACATTTTTGCATTACATGATTCCAAAAGAGAGTTTAATGGAGGGACTTTGGGAAGATAAAGTAGGTGATGTAGGAGACGCTTTGCCCAGTTGATGAATGTTTAACACATGGAGAGAGCAGGATAGGCAGCGTCCTCAGAGAGGGAGTGCTCCTGAGATCTGGGACCTTGAGTGGCCATGCTCTTTGCTCCTTACTCTTCATAAAGCTCCCAAAAGGCTAAAGCTGTTGTTAAGTCTCACCGATAGTATAATTTACTCTTTTATTCATTTGTTTGTTGAGCAAATATTTATTGATCACTGATGACATACCAATTAGTCTGATAAGCACTTGTGACAAACTAGACATAACCCCTTCTCTCCGGGGGTGAAGAAATCTAGTGAAGAGATGTCCTACTTTAGACTTTGGATGGGGCATAAGGAGATGCCCTCCTGAGCAGGGAGGAAGGGGGTATTTAGGATGAACAGAAGTGGGTCATGTAGAAGTGTGATGGCAACAGTGGGAAAGAGGAAATGGGAAGAGAGAGCTGGCAGGAATAGGAAATTTAAGCACCCTTGATGGGGGAGGGGTGGATCCAGAGACTTCTGTGAACTGTCAGAAGGCAGTTTTCAGAATGAGGAAGCAAGAGAACCCAAAACTACAAGGGGGCAGTGGCCGAAGGTGAAAGGTAAGGGCCCGTGTAATGCAAGGTTCTGCAGAAAATTGAATTTTGCATTCGTTTTCTATTGCCATGGAATAAATCAGCCCTGATTTAATAGCTTAAAACAGGACCTGTTTACTATCTCACAGTATCTGTGTGTCAGAAATCTGGGCACAGCCAGTCTCCACTGGATCCTCTGCCCCAGGTCTCCCAAGAACAATCTCAAAGTGTCCACTGGCTGTGCACTTACGGGAGGTTCTGGGGAAAAATCTGCCTCCAAGCTCGTTCTGGTTGATGGCAAAATTCAGTTCCTTGCTGTGAATGGACTGAGGTCCCATTTTCCTTGCTGGCTGTCCAGCTGGCAAAGCCCTCAGCTCCTAGAGGAGGCCTCTCTTGTTCCTCCATGTAGACCCATATCTCAGATGCACACTTAAAATCTCTCCGACTTTCTCTTCTGCTACATCTTTTTCTGCTTCCAGCTGGAGAAAGTTCTAGGCTTCTAAGGGCTCCTGTGATCAGATTGGGTTATCTTGGATAATCCAGGATGATCTTCCTATTTTAAAATACATAATCCTAATCACATCAGCAAAATCCTTTTGTCATGCAATGCAGTTGCAGATTCTAAGGATTGGGTTATAGAAATATTTGAAAGCCATTATTCTGCCTTTTTCAGATTTCATTCAAAGTTAAGAAGATCAGTGAAAGCACTTAGTAGAAGATGATTTTTTTTTTTCTTTACTGTGAATTAAATGAAACTTGAAAAATTGCTGAAATAGGCTTATACCCTTCCGTGCTATGACTCTGGGAGTCGGTGTTTAGGAAAAAAGTCTAAAGTACTGGGGAGGGGAGGTGTCTCATTACCTTTCTGGCCATTGTGGGCCCTCTCCTGACCTGGGAAATGATGAGCATGGTCAGACATCATCATCATGAAGTCCACTTGTCTAGAGAAGGGCTAAGGAGGCAGATGGTAAGTAGTGAAGAATCCACCTCGCCTGTTCCCAGTGCTCTGTCTAGTTGGTGATTTTCCTGATACCCTTTGAAAGCAATTTGAAAATTACGTACCTCCTCTCATATTTGTAAATTGACCTCTACAATTTTTCATTATTAAATATTGAGGAACTATATGTTTCTATTATAAAATAAGCATTAATCTTTTCAAATAAAATTGTTATATTATTTCTTAAAATATAGTCAATGGAACCTAATCATAATTACTATAAACCCACAGTGGTATATGAAAAATAGATGAACAAGCTTTATTTTAACATTTAATTTTATATCTAAACTATTTTCAGTTCATATTTCCATTACCATCTCCACTGAAATTTTACCCTCAATGTATTTTTATGCTGAAAAGTTTACTTAAGCCATTAAATATGTATATCTAATATCTAATATTTTAGAAGGTACTTTTAAGAAATTCCTCTGACCATAGGTTCTAAATATTAGAAATGTATTCTGTCTTAGGTATTGTTACAATTATTGTTAATAAGCACTTGCTCCAAACACCATAAATATAGTAAATGTCATAAATAAGTTTTAAACATTAAATAGTAAAAACAAAAAACAAAAAACAAAAACCTGTTGGACATGCAGCTATTAATAAACAAATGAGTATTTAAAATAATTTATTTTCTATATTCATTAATACATATGCTTGATTACTGAAATGACATAAAACTCCATATCATTTTTAAAAATCTATTTCATATTTTATTGATAAAGTCACTGAGTAATCTTGTGCCATTCATAAGTTCAAGGAAGGAAAAGATAATGCCCATTGAAAGCAAAAATAATTTATTACTTTATATCAAAAGACTTTCCTAAGATTTACAAATAACTATTTTATCTGTGAAGTTTTTACCTAGAGACACCTTGTTTAACTTAACATACTAATGAATTGGAAAACAAAATTTTAGTATTCATATCTTTACATCTTTGCTAACACATTTTTTTCTATTTTATAAAATGCGCTTATTTTGTGGGCGCCTGGGTGGCTCAGTTGGTTAAGCGACTGGTCATGATCCTGGAGTCCCTGGATCGAGTCCCGCATCGGGCTCCCTGCTCGGCAGGGAGTCTGCTTCTCCCTCTGACCCTTCCCCCTCTCATGTGCTTGCTCTCTCTCATTCTCTCTCTCTCAAATAAATAAATAAAATCTTTAAAAAAAATGCGCTTATTTTGTAAGTGCTTTTGAGGTGGACACAGAGATCCAGAACCACATAGGGAGGGCTTGTCTAGTGGTGGGTAGTGTGGTCATCCCATCATTTTGGAGTGATGCTCAACAACTTTGATGAACACGTCTTGCTGCAGAATTCCCACTTGGGTTGACCTAGGCAATGTTGGGCCTGCATCACTGTTCAGCTACTTTGTAAGCTCAATCCTGTTCCCTCAACCTCTTCTCTACAGGTGTTGATTCCAGTGAAAACCTCTTTTATCCTAGCCTTCATCCGCTGCTGGACAAACCCACCTGTGACGACTTCAAATATAATTTTGTCAAAACGTTGGGTTTCAAATTTAGCTCTATTTATGGAAAATATCTATATTTATTTTTTAAATAATTTTGAAAGATTTTTATTTTTAAGGAATCTCTACACTCAACTTGGGGCTTGAACTTGCAACCCTGAGATCAAGAGACCCATGTTCTACTGACTGAGCCAGCCAGGCTCCCCAGAAGATGTCTATCTTTAACCAAAATGGTTAGCCAAATCAGTTTGAAAAAAATTACTTGCATTCTGTCCAAAAAAGTCTTCCTTCACTTTATATTTCAAGAAAGCACATTAAAACATTTGTTAAGAAGTGTTACCATCTATTTATTTTATTTTATTTTGTAATTATTTATTTATTAGACAGAGAGAGAGAACCAGAGAGCACAAGTGGGGGAAACAGTAGAGGGAACTGGAGAAACAGGCTCCCTGCTGAGCAGGGAGCCCAGTGCAATGTGGGACTCAATCCCAGGGTCCTGGGATCAGGACCTGAGCCTAAGGCAGTCGCTTAACCAACTGAGCTACCCAGGCTTCCCAAGAAGTGTTATCTTTTAAGAGCACAGAAATAAAATACAAAACAAATCTGATCTGAAATATTAAAAATAATTAAAATAAAATGCTGAAGGTATAATAAAATTTATGTATCTATTTTTATAAATAGAAATAAGATAAATTAGCATGGTATTTACCATTAGTTAAATAATAATGCAATAAAATGTATAATCAAAGGAGATTATTTAAGAAATAACAAGTAGGATAAAAGGGTATGTTTTTGGTTACTCTGCATATTCATGTATTGAACTCTTGTGTTTAGCTTCTGAGAATGATTAAATGTAAATTAAAAATAAAAATAAGAATAAATAAAGAAAGAACATGATAAATATAAATTTAATGGAAGTCATATGATGCCAAACATTAATTGGTCTGAACGTTTGCATATAATTTTACTTTTTGTTAGGAGGTAAATACATATTAAACATTTTATAGGAGAAAATAAATATTAACTATATTTGGAATAAATATTTTATAATACAACTGATAAAAAACGTTTTATCTATTTTAGCAATGCACAAGAATTTCAACAAATGAAAGAAATGATGATAATGTCTTATCTATTGATTTATATAGAATATTTGAGAATATTTTGCAGTCCTTCAAAGCATTCTGTTTATATTTAAAAGACTTAGCATTATAAACTTCTGTTACTCTGGCTGTTTGAAGTAGCTTTTCATTATAGCTAATGACAAGTTCTAATCATGAAGACTGAAATAATTGAAAAGAATTGCTTATGTTTAGGGTAGATCCATGTCTTGTAGATCGTAAATTTTATAAAACTTTATGGGTGACTTTTGAAGGAAAAATGATAACAAATATCGCTGTAATTGATTTGATTTTGTAAATACAAAAGTATTTAGAATGAGAAAAGTCATAACAGATTACAAATTTTATTTTATTTTATTTTATTTTTTTTTTAAAGATTTTATTTATATATTTGAGAGAGAGAGAATGAGAGACAGAGAGCACGAGAGGGAAGAGGGTCAGAGGGAGAAGCAGACTCCCTGCCGAGCAGGGAGCCTGATGTGGGACTCGATCCCGGGACTCCAGGATCATGACCTGAGCCGAAGGCAGTCGCTTAACCAACTGAGCCACCCAGGCGCCCCAGATTACAAATTTTAAAAGCTGACATATAGCATGAAAATCACAAAACAGATATGTGTCATGGTATTTTCCTTAATTAACTAAATACCTGTCATACCCCTATAATTATTTTTTCTAAATTGTTGTCTATAAACTCCTTGATGACTTCTTCATATAATATTAATTTCTAGTATTCTCTCTCTAAAGGAAATAGAAAGATAATTCAGTCTTTACTGTCATTGGTCAAAATTTAATTTTTTCTCAGAGTAATTGGGATGCATAAGACATATGAGTTTACTTACAGACACATGTCTGTAAGTTGGGACTTACAGACTTACACTGTTTTAAGGTTGGGATTAATAAATACAGGCTTCCTGATAAACTTTATTTCTCTGATTCTCATCAAAAAAGATTAAAAAAAACTTGTAGTTTTGATAATTATTTATGCTGTATTTTCTTGAAAGGAGAGAATTTGCGTATTGGCCATTCGTGGATAAGAACTGACTCCTTGGTTTGTCATCTTTTAAGAGTGATCATTGGAAAAGTTTTCCTTAGAACAACTCTGGCTCTGTTGGTCTAAGGAAAATCAGTACTCCTCCTTTCCCACCCGCGTATTTCCAGGTTCTTTAGGGCAAGTTCACATCATGATCCTACATGTGGACCTGGATGACAGACAAGTCCGTACAGAGGATGGGCAAAGATTTCCTAGAAGCCATTCCACCACCAGATGGCTGGCAAAAATGTGACTGTATACTGATGTGACTGCAAACCACATAAATACTTCCCCCTAATGCTGAACTAAACCCATCCCCAGCTCAACTGTCCTTGGATAGATCCTAAAAATATTCACAGCCCATCTAAAGCTACTCCATGTAGGGAGAAGCATAACTGAAGGTGAGTTTGTATAGACATGAAAAATGATTTTACCAGATTAATTTAATAATTTTTACAGAAACACATGACTATGAACACGCTGCCCATGCCCCTTCCAGGGCCTTGGAAGGCTCCCTTGCCAGCGAGGATCTTTGAAGCTTAAGCTTCAGTAGCTTTAAGGTAAATCCACATCTGTTTATGTTTAAATAAATGAAAATATTTATTTTAAAGCTCAATATTTCCCATCAATGATTTGTGCTTTGTTCTCAAGGGGTTTCTCTCAAGAGAGATGCGTTATTTCACAGTAGTGGTTTTGGTGGGTTTTGTTCTGTTTTTGTTTCTGGTAAGAAGGGAGATGGGAGAATTCAAGCTGTGAAATAAAAATTGCCATTACTCCCACAATTTTACTTTACTATCCATTTATCTCAGTTCAGAATATTCTGAGTCCAAAATGCCCATGTGACAAGAAGTTTTGCCTCTAACAGTAATGCTGTAAGTTAGGAAAAGGCTGGAAGAATTTTATAATGTCTCAATTAATCATTAAAGCTTTCACTTTGTCACCTCTGGGGAAAGGTGATGCTGTTTTTCTGTTTCCCTTTTTTTTCTCTCTCTCCCCTTCCTTCCTTCCTCCCTCCCTTCCTCCTTCCCTTCCTTTCCTCCCTCCCCTCTTTCCTTTTCTCCCTCCTTCCCTCCTTCACTGGAAGGACTAAATGTGAACTCTGAGGCTTTCTCAAGGGTACCTTTAGGAAAGTCCATGAGAATTTGGAAAGCAATTTTCTGAAAACTTCCAGAGCACTTGTAGACTTTGAAGAGTCTTTGCTGCTGCGTTTTGAATCATTTTGCTGTGGACCAGGGATTGGGCAAGCTTTTTCTGTAAAGGGACTAGACTGCCATTGTAATGCGAAAGCACATAGATGATATGTAAATGAACAGGCATGGCTGTATTTCACAAGATTTTCTTTACCAAGGAAAGCAATAGTCTGGATTTGGCCCCTGATCTCTGGTGTGCTGACTGACCACAGCCATTGGCTGCTAACAGGTCTGATGACAGGTGGAATCACAGACCAACATTTCCAGAGAAACCACTAAGTTCCTCAGAATTTGAAAGCACTCGCTTTGGTTGCATGGACAGCCTAGAGCCCATTGGTCAGTGATTCCTAAAATAAACATCCCCAATAAGTAACTCTGCAACGTCTTGTCAGAGAGAAGAACGTATATGATATTAGATAGAAAATACATTATATGCTAATTCTTTTCCAGAATCTAGGTTTAACAGGCCTCAATTTGAAGAAATGTATTTAAACAGAACTTGGCAAAGTTTGCAAAAGTCGTACAAAGTTCCAAGTCAGAGGAAAAGTACTACAAATCAGCAGTGCTCACTCAATACCTTTTGTAGATGTCACACAGACACGATTAATATCCATTTCAACTTGCACATGGTTTTATCACTGCCACCCAGGACACCTATTTAACATCAAATGACAGGCAAAGGTCACTTATAACGGAGTCCTGGAGAATCCACCAACTAGGGCTCTGTTTATTGTAACAAAAATGCACCAACTATAACAGGATCACATCTCCATAAAAATCCTGCAGTCTAAGGGACGCTGAAATGGGATAATTGCAAGCACAGAAGAAGAGAGATTCTTATAAAAATAACAGAACCATGACAATAATGACTGTGACCCAAGAAGATCTTTAAACTTGGAAATTGTGCCAGATGTCCCAACATGACTGTGCATGGGGAAAGCCATCTGTATTCATGCATCAGGCTGGCAGGCCACTTGAACTTCAACTTCCAACTTCACACCAAGGAAGCTGGGTTACAAATAACCACAGACTCTTGGGGAATGGGCAGAAATGGTCTATACGCTTGGCATGGGAAGGATTATCCATTCAACTTTAACTTTCTTCTTAGCCACACTGGCAAATCAAAATCTATTGTTAAAATTTTTCCCATCATGTTTTGGGGTTTCTAATGCCTAAAAGAAGTGATTTATTCTCTCTGAGATACCTGTCTACACTAGTGTTTTGATAATATTTCATGATCTGAAATCAGATTTCCATTGGAGTGGGTTAATAAGAAAGGGAAGAAAAGGAGTGGCTATATACTATTCTTTCTTTTCTGTTACACAATTGTTATTTGTATGATTAGAATTATTTTAAAAGCAAACATAAGGGTTAATAGATCCTCTTAACCACATTAAAGAATGTACCCAACTACACCTGGTTTTTAAAATATAAACCTTTTGGTTCCATTGGAGTTTTGTTTTCTAAATCTAAACTGTTAATAGTCACTGCTGAACCAAATCCCGAGGCTCTGTTCAGATCTAGGAAATAGCTAAAATTTATTGAGCACTTACTATGTCCCTGGCACCATTCTAAGCACATTACTGGTAATAACTGATTTAATGCTCCATCGCCTTTATAAATGGCTACCATGACTGTGCTCAGTTCACCAATGAGGCTCAGGAAGTTATGCATCTTGCCAAAGGTCACACGGCTGGCCATGAAGAGTTGGGCTTGGAATCCAGGCAAGTTAGGTCCAAAGTGTGCAGTCTTAGCCATTATGTTTCCATTCACTCTGGGTATTTTGCTTGAGAATTGATAACCTTCTAGACTCAGCATCTCTGGTCAACATTTGCTAAAGCCCTTGCCTGGACTACACGATCCGTCCATTTATTTAGAAATTAATTAGAAAACAAATGTTACTTACCTCCTTCCTGTTATCATCAAAATACAACTTCCTAAATCTTTCTAGTAAAAAGGTAGCCAAAAAGAAATCTGAAGGACAGAGAGAAGGATAAATGGATGGGAGGAGGGGTGGTGGAAAGAGAGAGAGAGAGAGCGAGAGAGAGAGAGCCCTCAAAATAAATTTCTGTATGTGCTAGCATATAACCTCCCAGGAGTTGTCTTTTCCCAATTAAAAGCGACTTTCACAGCTGCCATGCCACCTTTGTTAACCCCAGCTTGATTGTCCTTTGAGACCCAGTCTTTTGTTACCCTTCATCTCCATCGAATAGTCCCTCAGCTCCCCTAACAGGTACTGGACAAACTTCGGGGCTGCTTCCTAAAACAGCTGCTTGCTGTTAAAAGGCTTGAAGTTACTTAAGACAAGTTTACTCCATCATAAGTTTTACCAATGCATTTAACTTAATAAGGTTTTAAAGCAGTCACAAAGTTATTCACAACAGTTATAGAGAAAGATCATCTCTGGAACAAAGAAAGGCTCTTCCTCCCACACTCCTGAGGAGAATGCATTAATGCTCTCATCAGCTGCCTTGTGCAAGGGGAGGGTTTGCATTTTTCACCTTCATCCTCCTACAGTTAGCTGGAGAATGTCCACAAAAGCTTGTGTAACTTGCTAACCTTTTCTATCTCCTTCGCTGGACTATATGCTGAAGTGTGGAATATGGAAGGTGCCAGGGTTTGGCACCAACAAACCCAGACTGCAGCAGTGATTCTCGATTCTCCATGCCTCACGAGATGGATGACTTAGAATCAGAAAAAAAGAAGACAATAGTGAGTGTAGATATCTTTGCATGTTTTACAGTTAAATATTGTATTCGTTTCCTATGGCTGCCACAACAAATTGCCACAAATTTGGTGGCTTAAAACAATAAAAATGTATTCACTCTGAGTTCTGGATGTGAGAAGCTGGAAGTCGGAGTGTGGATGGGACCCTGTTCCCTCCCAGGGCTGGCAGGGAGAATCCTTCCTGCCTCTCCCCAGCTCCTGGTACCTGCACACAAACAATCCTTGGAAGTGCTTGGCTTCTGGCTTCATCACTATAATCTCTGCCTCATCTTCATGTGACCTTCTTCGGTCTTGTTTCGCCTTTTCTGTCATTTCTAAGGACCCTGCCATTGCATTTAGGGTCTACTCAAATCCTGGATTATATTTACCTTCATATATTTGAAAAGACCATTAGTCTAAATAAGGCCACTTTCTGAGGTTCTGGGTTTGGACTTGAACTTCTTTTTGAGACACAATTCAGTTTACTATACATGTGTTCTTGTTTATAGATTACATTTTTTCCTGAATGATACTATTTCTAATAGTTATGGAGTTAAAAACGTCCTTTTTTTGTGAAATGACAGTGTTTGTATTTACATATATATGTGTATCATAATTACTTTTTTTGGCAAAATAAAAAGTTGGCAATCTAATTCCTTTTCCATGTTTTCTTAAAAATGGTTCAGGCAATCAATCACAGTTTGGGAACCACATGATTAGAAAACTGACCCCAACTTCCTGAAATGATTTCCTTTCTGTAAATGAGGTAGTCTCAGATTTTTATATTTTTGATTTTCAAATAACTTTCACTTTGATAGATGATACATGAGTACCTCTAAACTCCTTTTCAAAAACCCAAATCAGACTTTCTCATACCAAAAAAACAACCAGTTATTTCAAGCTATTCCACAGTGACACGGCCTGCCATTCAGGTGTCAGATGTGACACTTTTGTCATGTTTTTATACAGTTGCGTTTGTGAAATTATGTGAACATTTTATTGTGTTTTGATTTAACAATTTTGTTTTTGAAATAAGAAAGTGATAACATGAAAATAAGAATTGGTCTCAAACAGAATATAACTGAGACACAGGTAAAAATACTAGGTGGGCTGAAATGGTGACTCCTTCACCTCAAGTGGACACATCCCAGACTTAAGGTGAGGAGATATGAGTTAAATATGAGGAAAAATGACAGAGTTAGAGACTATCTGTAAGTGGTGGAAAAAATAGCATCAGTGGTTATATCTTCAAAGTGAGTCATGATGGGAGGGTCATCATTGGAGTAAATTTATTTTCTTCCCTATAACTTACATTTCCATTATCTGACATGTCTTTGGACTATATTATAGTATGGAAATAGGGGACTTTCTGTAGTTGTAGTTATAATTGTAGGAATAGGATTAGTAGCAATAGCAGTTCTAGTATTTGTAGACATAGTTAAAAGCAACATGATAGCAGCAAAAGTAAAGTAATTTTATTGTATTATATTAAAAGTGATGATGCGTATGTTGTTCTATACCTATTAAGCTCTAGATAAATGTTAATTATTTTATGCATCGTGGTAGAGTTTTAATTTTGCAATAAAGTCTCTGTCATGCATTGGTTAAATGGGATGTCTTATTGACCTGCTTGGTCACTTGGCTCTATGTGTTCTTGTTTATAGATTGTTATGTCATAGTTTTCCTTTACTCATCTAGAAGTTAAGCCCTTTAGTCCAAGGTCAGGCCCTATGAAGAGGTGAATGAAAGTCAAATATAACCCACAGATAGTTAAGGGTTGTTTTGCTTTTGAATCTAATCTTTTGTGCCCTGACATATAGTCATTTTCCCCACCATTCCTACTTCTTCCCTGTTCCCCGCTGGGAGTGTTTGTCATGTGACCCTTGAAGCCATTTGTGCTTGAAACTCTAGACAAGTGGTGAGGAAATGGTGAGCACCACAGGAAAGAACTGGAGTGAGCTTTATTTCCTTGATTAACAAGAGTTGAGGACTGTCTAGAGATCTCCCCTGGCTTCTCCTTGCTCAGGACTCCACTGCAATGAGGTAGACAGTGGAGAACTCAAGGGGGTTACTTTGCTAAATCTGGAGCACCTGGCTCCTGCTGCAGAAGTCCCTTACATACCACCACCCATACTCTTCTCTTCCTGGAGCCTTTTTCTATCTACTATTGCTTTTGTTTGTTTGTTTGTTTTTAAGATTTTATTTATTTCAGAGAGAGAGAGAGAGAGAAAGAGTACAAGTGGGGGGAGGAACAGAGAGAGAAGGAGAGGGAGAATCCCAAGCAGACTCCCTGCTGAGCATGGAGCCTGATGTAGGGCTCAATCTCACAACCCCAAAATCATGACCTGAGCCAAAAATCAAGAATCTGGTGCTTAACCAACTGAGCCACCCAGGCACCCCCTGTTCAAATGTTTAACTAAAGGAGATGATAAGAGACGTTTTTGAAGAAAAATTATAGATCCATCACTGAGCATACATCTAGTACAACATCTGGTTCTAAGTCAAGGTTTTCTTTCAATCATAATTATATGTGAATATTCTAAAAGACCACTAAGCCCAGTGTCAGCTAGCCAAGCCATTGCACTATATTTATTCTTCCTGCTGAATGGCATTATTCCCTGCAGTAGAAGAGAATTGATTTGCTCTTTGTCCTGTTTTTGCTTGTTGTTAAAAGATGCTTTCTTTCAAACCTGAACTGATCTACATAGTCCTGACATATATCAACTGGAGTTCATTTTATATAAATGTGACAAATGAAGGATTTGTCTCATTTTGGCCATTTAAGTTATTATTGTTTCTCGTGTGAGATGATGGGGATGTGACATTATATCTAGGCAAGAGTAGTGGGCTGAATAATAAATTTTATTGAGTAAGTCCCCAAACCAACTAATAATTCTATGATAATTACATTGATATACCATCTAAGACAATGATTTGCTTTATTTCTTTTTCATTTCCTTATTTCATTTTTACAGGGAATAAACAACCGTGCACGTATTTTAGTGAATTAAAGAACATAATCAAGACACTGGAGATAAATCATGATTTAAAATCATCTTACAAGAATTATTTGTAAGAGATTTATTTATTTATTGAACGGAAAACTTATGGATGTCTCCAGGAAGTGAGAAGCTCAAATGAATTGTTTGAGAAATGATGCTTACCTTGGCTTGTTCAATTTGTTCCCCAATTAATAGAGATTGACTTATGTCAAATATAATTTTTATTTTATTTTATTTTTTTTAAAGATTTTATTTTATTTATTTGACAGAGAGAGACACAGAGAGAGAGGAAACCCAAGCAGGGGGAGTGGGAGAGGGAGAAACAGGCTTCCCGCAGAGCAGGGAGCCTGATGCGGAACTCGATCCCAGGAGCCTGGGATCGTGACCTGAGCCGAAGGCAGACGCTTAACGACTGAGCCACCCAGGCGCCCAAATATAATTTTCAAAAAGCTAGAAAGCATGGATCCTGTCTATATAGAATGACCCACATAAAATGATTCTGACGAACTTCATTTAGAATGAACACATGTCAAAAATTTAACTCGTTAATGAGAGAACCAAAAGAATGGAAAATTTGGAGAGCATTCGAGGAGTAGGGATCTATATAGTTGGTCACAAAAGGCATGTGGAACTAATTGGCCCAATTGATTAAGTCTTAGAGGGCATGATGTTTGGCATTACTTCTCTACAGGACTGATATTTCCTGTATCTCTACAAGATGAAACTGCAAGTTAACATGTAACCTCATGGAGTCTAGATCTTAATCTAAAGGTAATATCCATTAGAGAATTAAATATTCCTTGGAAGTGCCTACTGATCAATGATGCAATATGACATTAAAGAATATGCCTATTTTCAAATTTGGCATAATTTTTTAATAGTCCCTCTGGTGACCATAAATAATTTTGACAGATTATTTTTGATTACAAAAAAAAAATGCTCATCTCATTCTGTTTTTGATCAATTAATTTCCCGAGGAGCAAGAGGTGTTAATTAACCATAGAAGCCTCCTTGTCAATCACTTAATTCAGAGGCTCACAGGGTTGAACGAGAACTAAGGCCAGAGAATTAACTTCTGACTGGAAAATTCATAAGGATTCTCAGATTGCATTTTCAATAACATCTATTATTCTTGAGGGTTTTTTTTCTTTTAATTTTTCCCACTGGTCGTCATATACCACAGGGAGGAAAGCAAATGCAAACATGTAACATTCCCATCCACAATTTGTACCTGTAGTTCCTATACATTTGGAAGAATTGCTCCCTGCTTAAAATCTGCCAAATCTGATCAGGTTCTGCCTGGTTATACATAAGACTCTATAAGACACAGAGCAGGTCTTGTCCCAGATTCTTGGGAGAACTTTGTGGGCATCAGTTCTACATATGAAGGACAATTCCTGTGACTTAATGATGGGTTTGTTGTATCTCATTACAATGAGATTTATCCCCAACTATGTTACTGCAAGTACAGGCTTGATTATAGAATCAATTTGTCCAATTACATCCTGGTTAGAAAGGAGGTCAAATTCTGGCAAATAACTACATTTCCAAGAAAAGTAATGAGACTCAGGAATAGTTTTTGGGTGTATGTGTGTTTGTTTGCTTTTAAATTTAGGGGCCATGATGGACAAGATACCATTTACAAGTTCAGGACTTGCAGACATATTCAAAAGAAGAGAAAGAGTTTCTTTTACCAATAGGGAAAGAGAACACAAAACTAGTACCAAAATATTCTAAAGCAATAACTACAATTAGATTTCCCTTACCCATTCATTTTATACTGTGTGAATTAAGCTTTGATCTTTTGGATTTGGGGTCAGCAGTTAGCTTCCATGAAGTCTGATTCTGAATAACAGAGGCTTCTGGAAATCCTGAGTCAATTTAGAGTTAACTTGGACAATCGCAGAGTTACCTAAGTGATGCCAGCTCAAGCTTCAAAACCTGTTTCCACGAGTTGACTTCTTGAAATACCAATAGTTAAAAGCACCTGATAGAGTCCTTTTTACTGAGGCACTGGGACTGTCCTTCTTTGTTAAAAGCCCAATATCCAGCTTGTAGCTTATAACAAAACTTACAAGCATCTGCTGATGAAAGGCCCAATAGCCATGGTTAATTTACTATAGTAACCAATAATAGGAGAACAGAAGAGAGTGAAATTCTCCATTGGGTTGTAAGAATCTGATTTATGTCTCTTTTGAAGATAAAAACATGCCAAGGATGGCAAGGGGGTTGACAAATCTTTGAAATTTATAATCTCTGAAATATTTACAATTTTTGTATTTTACCTCCATAATTCTCCTTTGATTTGAGAAACTTTTCCCATGCAGCTCTTATGATAATTTTTGGAGTAATAAAGAAATATGGATACATCAACCAAACCAAGTTACTTTTAGTATCTCTCTTTATATAGAGTGAAAGAAGAAATCTGTGTGCTAACCCACTACAATCTAGTTCTACATGTAAAATATATTTAATATAGACGTAGTTTTAAATATAGACTAATTTTGACAAGGCAAAATCAAAAAAATATTTGGTCTTTTGACTAAGATAGGATCACAGGTCCTGAGAATATTAGATTGATTTCTGGTTCATCAAAGTGACAGTGCAATATTTTAAATAAACATAGAACATAAAACAATTAGAAGGAAACTTAACTCATTCAAGAGTGAAGAACTTTGTTCTTCCTTTTTTTTTTCCTTTGGATTATATACATGAGTTTGCTCTTGTATTGCACAGAAAGTGATTCTAGTGAGATAGAGAATCTGCTATTTGAGTAGATTACACAGAATGTAAAGACTAATATTTACTAAGTCTTAGAGATGATTACTAAATGCTAGAAGATCATTTGTCATTTTAACATAGAGGAAAAAAATCCTAGTTTGCATTAATATAATATTTGGCAGTAAAAGATTAACAAACTACAAATAAACCCATCGAAATGAGTCAATGCTGAACAATTTTGACATATTTCATTCCTTTTTTCATAATCATTTGCAATTATTAGAAACCCAAACAAATAATATTCACTGCACTCAAACCTTCTGCAACTTGCTGTAAATGCTCATTTTGTACTTAATGCTAATTTTGTATTGAAACAATCTGATACTTTAAGACAAAACTACTTTCTTAATCCTTCAAAAACAAAAATACATCCACATTTTGTATACACAGTTGTAACAGTGGCAGCATCTCAGTATTCTATTTTACTGAAACGCTATCCAGGTGTCCAATGATTATACATTAACTAACTCAGTTTAACATTGGATTAAGGGCTTAAGTTAACTAAGGATCTTGGGGATGATGTTTAATCAGATAGGCATTAAAATATAAGTACAGTTAATGTAAAAATATTTGCCAAGGTTATAATTTGATATTTTCTTAATTTTAAATATTTAATGGAAATACTATTAACTTCTATGAGCAATAAATAAATATGAGAACTCAGAGACATTCATATTTGCAGTCTTTTGATGGGAAAACAAACCCAGTCTTATAAAGTTATAAAAAATCTATAAAACAACAAAATGCACTTTTGTATTATGTACACGCTGATAAAGGATAACACTTTTAGCTGTTTTTAAACCACTATTACAAACCAATCCATGGTTTCATCTTGATTAGGTGTACTTAAACTCTTATCAAAAATGCTCTGGCTTTTATTTTCTATAAGAAGGATTTTCTTTTTTTCTTAAAAGTCTGGCACACTTAAGGTATTTTAACTTCAGCTTCCTTATTTTCTTGGAATTCTGGGAGTATTTAGATTCATGCAAGCACTTATCCAGAGTAGACCTCTTTTATTTTGAGAGAATTTAAAATTTAATTTGCCAATGCTCTTCATAGATTAGGAGACAGCTTACATTTACACGAGGAGAGGAACGGAATCTTCTCCATTACAGATACACAGACACAGGAAAAACATGCAGCATCCATCGCTCAGCATCTGCAGGAGGTTAGATGTAATCTAGAAACCAAAACCCACCACTCCAAATCTCAAAGGACAGTTCTGTTTTCCAGTGGGTATGTTATATTTTACATTTTTTTTTAAGAGAGAGAGAGATAACGCATATGCATGGGAGAGGGGGGAGGCAGAGGGAGAGAGAAAATCTTAAGCAGATTCCACACCCAGCATGGAACCCAGCGTAGGGCTTGATCTCATGACCCTGAGATCATGACCTGACCCGAAATCAAGAGTGGGTCTCTTAACTGACTGAGCCACCCAGGCACCCTTCCATTGGGTATGCAATATTTTATAATGTATTTGCTTTCAGTTCACAGATAGACAAGCAGATAAGTAAAAATGACTAACAAAGTCAGTTAGGTATGGACAGTCCAACAAACTTGACCAGGAACCAGAAACATACAGAGAATTAGGAGGGGGATGGGAAGGCAACAACAAGAAACAGAAGTAGCAAAGGTAAAGCCCAAGCAACACCTGGGATTCACTTCCGTGACAGAGACAGTATCTCCCCAGGTTTGAAGAGCCGATGAGGTGCACTTCTTAGAAAATGTAATTGGCACTTCTGTTCATTTGGACATGTCAGTGGAATATCCGTCAAAACTTTCAATGTATAATTTTCAAAAAATTGAAAACATGAGTTTCATATAAAATTGAGTAAATATATGCCAAAATGTATTTGACTTATTATTGAGTGAACCAACAGAATAGAAAAATTGGAAAAAAACCTTTGAGAATCAGGGTATATGTAAGTCTATCAGGAAAAGTGTATGGAAGGTATTTGCTAAGTTAAAGGCAAAACTGGTTAATGCCCTACAGGGCAATAAAACTATATAATTTAGGAATCTGCGCTCTACCCAGCCAAATTATTTGCATCTCTGTAGATAAAAATCGACAAGTTAGCATGCAACTTCACAGACTCCAGGCCTTAATCAATAGTAAATAACAAACAGAAAAGCAAATCCATTAGAGACATAAATAATCTTGGGCATGCAGTTAAAACCTATTCCAGTATGATATTAAGAGTCATGCAACCATCCTTTTGCCTATTTCCAAGTTTTGGATAATTTTTCTTAATGCTGAACAACTAGGAAATAAGCTACAGCCAAATGTTTCTAGGGCAGACTGGTATCTTTCGATTGTTGAGAATTGGAATTTGGGGTTGCTATGGATTTAATATTTTGCTCATTCTCCATAGTTCATATTAAGAAAGTGGACATTATTGTTGTACACCATACAAAATTGGATGAAGACCTGGGAGTGGGAATAATTTCATCCTCAACAATATCTTATCTTTTTACAGCAAGAACTCTAGAGAGCAACTGGAAGGTGGCCAGGGCAAATATCCCTGGCTTCCGTTTCCCTTTTGCCATTGTAGCTGTTTCTAATTACCCCCCTCTGGATATTTTGTACCAACTTCAATTCCATGCTAAAATGCTTATTACTTCTATGTAATAAAACTGGCTGAAGTGCATTTAGCTGCAGAAAATAAAGCTACTGCCATAAACACAGATACTTTTAATCCACACGGTAACGGGATGATATTTTCTTCAAAAACAACTTGCAGGGGTCTTGTTAGAAACTTCGTTAATCCCACATTCACTCATGCACCAGCATGCATGCACATCCACCCACACAAACCAACTAAAGTTAAAAAAAAATATATGATGGCTCTTTTTATTTTGTTTTGTGTGTATCTTTCCACCTCCAGATTTTCTAGGGAACATCTGTCATTTGTTTAATTGGATGCAATATTAGCCAACTGCTAGACGTTTACTCCCTGTTTCATTTTCATCTCCTTCAATTCCTGACCTGATTTGACACCTAATAGAGAAATGTCAAAAATTCCCCAGTAAAGTCCCTAAAACACCTGCAGACCATTTGAGCTTGATTGCACAGCAGCTGATGCTGATTGCAATGGGAGCAATGGTGGTTTTTCTCAGACTTTTGAACTAACTCATAGAAATTAGAGCAGAGGATGCCAGTTGGGGCACTCCTCAATTGTCTCATGTTGTTCCCACAAATACATTTACAGGTTACACAATTCAAAAGATAAAACGTTAGTATTTGTGGAACTGGATGTATATCCAATACAAAAGTTTTCCAAACAAAGGAGATTCTCTTTAATTACACATTTCCATACCTTAAAAATGTATTCTAGCCATTGGAACGATTTTGTGGCTCACTCAAAGTTTGAGATAAGTATTGAGTCAGAAAAATTGGGCCTATTTTGAAGCCTCTTAGAAATTGTAGCATGAAGGTTTATGGGTGGACAGTTTCATGCCCAGATGACTTTAATTTTTCATGTTCTTTCCTGGGAGGGACCTTCCTGCTGTGTTACATGGCATGGCTAATGTAGGATTGTGTGATTCTTCTGAGAAAGTCATGACATTAGTCATTTTTCTGTTTGACTTTTCCATTGATTTTACACTGGTACTTTTCAGATTAATGAGACCTCTGTTATGAATTATGAAGCATTTTGAGGATGCCTTCAAATGTCTGTGAATTATATCTGTGGCTTGATTTTTGTCTTGTCTGGAGTGATCAGGGACTTTTTGGCTTCTCAACAAACGCAGCATGGAAACCTTTCTGAAAGCTCTGTGTGGAGGTGTTAAGCTGCTCTGAAATAGACTTCTTAGAGGACGCAACCAGAACAGAATGTTCACATTAAAGTGCTAGGTTGGATAATAATATTTAGCACTTATATAGTGGTTTTCATTTCCCAAACACTTTACAAACAGCAACTAAATAAACCTTTCAACATCCCCATTAAATAGATAAATAAGGATTATTATCTTAGCATTCTTTTTGGTGGAGAAAAAAATCTTTACTGGTTTATAACTGCAGGAGGAAACTATTTCAGAATAATGATTCCAACTCCTGCATCTGGAAGCCAGTCTCCAGCTCTACCTGTTCCAATTTTCTTTTCAAGGGAACTGATTAATCGGTGCTAGAGTTAGCCATTGTGAAAGTTCAGTCATTGCCATTTCTCTCTGGTGTTGTAAGTTCAAAGCATTACTAAGAGATGAGTGCCTGGGAAGGTTCCATTATAGTCCCAACTTGATAAAAAAAAAATGAAAAAAAAAAATCTGAAATCTGTGGAGAAAGTGAACTGCCCGGGTCTCTCTAGTAAGCGAGTTCCCCTGGTTAGCATTAACGATGCTTTGCAAGCCACATAATTAAACCCTCACCAAGACCTGGTAGAAGACAGCACACTGCTTATATTTAGCAAGCTTCTGAGATTGCAACTCTTTCAACATCTAGGAGTACATTTCCTCTCTTACTATTTTCTCAGGAACATAGAGAGTCATTGCCTACTTAGTCCAGCCTTGGGGAAGATTTTTCATATACATTTTCTGTTTGCTCCACTTTCTGCTGTACCTTTACTTTTTTCCTTGAAAAAAATTTCAATAGCCTCTTTGTATTTAAAGAAGGCATGTAGACATACTCTTCTGCAACTGAAGTACAATTGGTTTACAAATATTGGCATGACACAAATAAGCCCTTCTCTACCATCTTGTGTCATTTAATGGCTTTGTTCTTAAGAACTTCAAAGTGCAAAATCAATTCTCATTTATGTTCTTCCATTCCAATGGAAAGCCTTCTTAAGATGTATGGAGGAGTAGTTGAGAATGCAGGTTCTGGCATCAGACTGCCTCACTTAATCACATCAAGACTCAGTTTCTCAGCAGTAAAATGGTTCCATTGACAATATCTGCCTGAGTAGATTGTTATGGGGATTAATGATACAATGTATTTAAAGCAGAGCACAGGGAAGGGCTCAATAGATATTAGAAACCATCTTCACCACAACCACCACCATCATCATCATCATCATCACCATCTGACAATGTTACAAACAATTTAAGAACAGAAAATAAGATTTGTGCTTAGAGAGACAATAACCATATAAGCCTGAGATTAATTGGAAGCTATAAAGTTCATCTTGGTTTTACTTGATCTCTGAAGAACTGGCTCACCCATCGTCATAATAGAATCATGAATTTCCAGAGTTTAGAAGGACCTCAAAGATATGATGCCAAGTTAAGTAAGCTTTTAGCTAGAAAACTTAAAGGAAGCTCAGATTCATTCATAACAAGAGTAGAAGAAGCAAATGATTTCCTGAGTGTCTGGAAGGTTCTAAAGCCCAGAAGTAGGGAGTGAGAAATTTCAAGCAGTGGCAGCTGAGAAAACAGATGACTCACACCCTCCCAAACTTCAGTAGGTCAGGGTATATCTGCAAGTGTGAAGGTACTAGAAACCTAGAGGAAAGTGGCAGAGCCAGGGGCACAGGCAGTCTCTGGGTGGGGGCATACGGCAACATCTAGATGGCTGCCCAGGAGAGGCCCTGGCTCTGTGGAGGAGCCACCAGGCACAGCATGGACAGGCACAGCCCGTAACTGTGCTGATTAAATGAGTGAGGCCCCTCTGCTCCCTTATGGTCTACCAGAGAGCCACAAACAAGGGAAGTGGTTCACACTCAGTGAGACTCAATGAGATAACACAAAGCAAAGGAGCTGGGGGCCATTCAGGTTGTCCAAAGTATCCTATTAGTGATTTCAAGAATTTTGGAATTTGAGATTGTGGGTAAGTTTGTGAGGATGTAAACTTCTTAGTAAGCTGGTAGACACTTGGAGGTGCAGATATTTAGTTGTTATATTTTTTAAGATTTGTTTATTTACTTTAGAGAGAGAGAGCATGCACACATAAGCAGGGAGAGGGGAAGAGGGAGAGGTAGAGAGAGAGAGAGAAGCAGACTCCCCACCGACCGTGGAGCCTGAGGAGGGGCTTAATTCCATGACCCCGAGATCATGACCTGAGCTAAAGCCAAGAGTTGCAAACTTAACCAAATGAACCACACTGGTGCCCCAGATATTTAGGTTTTATCCACTCATTTCTTCCTTTATTTGGATGTTCACTTCAAAAATATTTATTGAATTAAACAAATATGAGCATGCTTGAGACATTTGCATTACAATTCTACATACGACCAGAGTTACACATTCTGTATTGCATATTCACGGACTCAAATAAACAAAAATGCATATAAAGGAAATCAGATAGGGGAATATGAAATATTCTTAGTATTTATTTTTCTTTCTTTGTCATATTCCAGAGTGGTGAAACACTTATTTTTAAAATATTTGTGTTTTATTATGTAAGTGATACAGGCATACTCTCTCATTGCACATGACTCAAAATATAGAGAAGTGATTAGAATAAAGAATAAAAAGTCCCTTTGTCTTTTCCCATCCTCTTATCCCTATTGCTGTCAATGATTCTGTGTACTGTCAATTTTCCAGTGTATGAGTGTACACATAGGTATACAGCTTAATTAAGATCATAGTATACAATTATTAGGGTATGTACTTTGATAACTTAACAGTGTGTCTTATCTTTTCATGTCAGTTTTTTAGGTCTCTGGGGTGTGTCATAAAATGTTTGTGCAATAACTTATTTACTAGTGAGTATGTATTTTCCCTTTTCTTTTGCTACTTTAACAAATGATACAAAGAACATTTCCATATACATCTCTTTGGGCACATGTAAAGTAGCATTGCTGGATCATAAGCTAAGTACAGTTATAATTTTGACATATACTGACAAATTAGCTCCTAAAAGACTTCACCAATTTGTAATTCCACTCACAGTGTTTGAGACAGGGAGGGGGTGAATATTACTGGTATTCTGTGAAAATGTGTTTGTGTACTTGTTACTGAAAGATATTGTAATTGGAATGCCAATTTTCTGAGCTAAAAAAATATTGTAAATACTCACTAATGACGTTTCCCCAAAGTGTTTTCAAGGTTGGTTTAGGATCTGCACTGCTATTGATCAAAGGATTTTTTTTGTGGACTCAGTGTTCTATAGGCTCCTACAATGCTTTCCTCTGTCTCTTTTAAATGAATTTTTATTATTTTATAAACATAGCTCAAATTTCTTTTCATTTTCATTTTCTACCTCCTTTAAAGGGAAAACTAAGAGAGAGTAGTTGAAAGTACCCATGTCTTTATGGAAGCCAGAAGTAATCCCACCAAATTCCATCGTCTGACAACTTAAAGCCATGTTCATGATTGAGCATGTCCTTCCTTTTGTATTTTGAGGATTCTATGTAAAATGTTCAATTCAGAGATGACAACTGAAGCAGAGTGAAAGAAATACTGAAATAAGGATAGGCCAGGAAATGTAGCAAATAGAAAAAGGAGGTGTAGTTTATCAGTTGGATAAAGGACTTCAAGGGGTCTGAAATAGACTCAAGAAAAGTGAGGTTAAATACAAGTCCTTCAACAACTGAAATGCAATCTATAAGTATCACATGGCATAATTCACCGTGATGGACTTAAACCAGTGATGGGTAGGAGTGATAACACCAGAATCAGTGCCGGCTCGTCAAGATTCCCTAAGCACCAGGAGCAATTCTTTTGTTGTTTCCAAGGAATTGAGAGGACTAATGGAAACTGATAAAGGAGATCACATGTAAAATCTGTAATAAATACAGTAATAAGGAATCCATAATGCTTATAATAACATAAGATCTGTTACCTACATTTTTTTTTTTAGCATTACAGTAACTCTGTAATGTGAGTAAGGAGTAGCCAAAGGTATATTCCATTGATAGGTGAGAAAGTTGAGATAACAGAAGAGGTCACTGCTTAGACCAATTATGTCATTAATCAGCAGAAGATACAATCACCTAAGTTTAGGCTTTCTGATTTCATATCCTGTATTCTTCCCAATATTAATTAATTAATGAATGCCTGCTAGGCCAAAGCAAGGGTTTTGAGTCCATCAATCAGTTTAAATATTCCGTAACCCCACTGCATGACCCTATCATTTCTTATAGAATTGAGTTGAATATAACATGGGTCATCTATGCCCCTCATCCCAGGGGTCTGGTTAGTGAAGTTCAGACAGGACATTGTTAAAGGGTAGTGAGCCTGGAAGATGATCTAATAGCATAGATCATGGGAGACCGCATGGAGAAAGGGCTCCAAGAGAGAAAAGGCCCCACGGTCCCTGAAAACAGAGGGCATGTCTCCTTTACCTCAGTGTGTTGTGCTGCCAGATTTGCTAAATTGTTTGACTGTGCATTTTATCCTTGAGACTTGCCCAAATATTTTCTTTCCAGGAGCAATAATATATTTGTTTGTCTTCTGGAAGAATGGGTATTTTATGTACTTCATCTTGTTTGTCATAGGATTTTAAGGACTTTTATTAATCAGGTTTTTGGAAATTCATGGTGTGTAATCTCCGACCACTTATTTTGAGCCTTTCGAGATGGACAACTTCATAGAATCCTAGTGGAAAGGAGGGGTGGATTTCTGCCTTTCTAAGGATGATTTGTTTTAGAAGTGGTGAGGACTCAAGATGCTGGCATCACATCCCATCTATGCATACACTAATTCCACTGTGCTGTGGAAAGATATTGAAATGACCCTATAATCTCATAGTTTGTCAACAGAAAACTAAATCCCTAAGTGCCCTCTACTCTAAAACTGAGATTTCACTTATCATCTTTTCCATCAGAGTACCAAGCACTGAGTACAGCAAAGAGAAAGGCTCAATAACTCTTACGTTTTAAAACATTTTGAGCCTTTCTCTTTGCTGTACACAGTGCTTGGTACCCTGATGAAAGAGGAAAGAAGGGGGAAGTGACACTCACTTCCCCCTTCCTTCCTCTTTCTTCTGCATATTCCATCATTCTTGCTTTGTACTTTCAGTAAATATTTATGGAGTCCCTGTACTACACCATTTATCTCTCCAGTTGCTGGAATTCCAGAAGCTGGTGAATATCCTAGTAGATAGCCATAATAATCACTACTAAAATTTTACAGCTTACAGAACTCCTTTAATCACACTCTTATTTAATGCCTATAGAAAATCTTTACATAGAGGGGCGCCTGGGTGGCTCAGTTGGTTAAGCGACTGCCTTCAGCTCAGGCTGTGATCCTGGAGTCCCAGGATCGAGTCCCACATCGGGCTCCCCGCTCAGTGGGGAGTCTGCTTCTCCCTCTGACCCTCTCCCCTCTCATGCTCTCTCTATCTCATTCTCTCTCTCAAATAAATAAAGAAAATCTTTAAAAAAAAAAAGAAAGAAAATCTTTACATAGATTTTATGAATATCATCTTGCAAATATAAAAAAAAGTGAAAATTAAGTGACACGTACAGGGCCTCCAGAGAGTCAGTAGCGAAGCCAGGGCTTGTATGCTGGCAGTCTAAATCCGGGACTCCTTTCTCTAGGCCATATTTTCTCTCCAAAGATGAAAATAGCCTGAGTTATCATCAAATCAGTGCGGCCAGCAATTCTCTAGAGAAGACCAAACAAGCTGTGGCTTATCAAGAAAAGCATGTTGTGTCTTCTCCACTAGAATTTTATTGAAAAGAGGACTGTATGTTGCTCCTGTGTGTAGAGCAGTGTCGTCATTGCAAGATCAAGGTGGTTGGTTTTCATTGTCCTTGCTGGCAGATGCCAGTTTTCCTTTCCTTTCTTGGACCACATTTACCTGGTGGCCTCACCCTCCATCCTACCACATAACTCAGGTTGACACATGTAGCTCAGATGTCCCTCTCCAAGTTTTTAGCAGTTAATAACTTTCCTACTCACCATGCTGCTATTGTTCATATAAACCATTCATTAAGGAGGT
Source organism: Neomonachus schauinslandi (assembly GCF_002201575.2). Classification (NCBI taxonomy): domain Eukaryota; kingdom Metazoa; phylum Chordata; class Mammalia; order Carnivora; family Phocidae; genus Neomonachus; species Neomonachus schauinslandi. Next base: position 15,639,760 of record NC_058411.1, read on the forward strand.
TTCCTTTCCAGACATGCTATTCCTCTAAACTTAGCTCATCCTGGAAAGGGCAGCAGAGTGACTCTGGCTTTGTATTGTCCCTCTTACTGAGCACATGTGCACACATACGTGCAGGGGTGGGGACAATCCATACGATCTTCTTTTGTGAAAAGAAGAGGTACTATTGATACTAGTTAGTTCTCTATCAGCAATATCGAAAAATGAAATTAACTTTTAATCCTTTCCTTTTCTTTCCTCGCTATTCTAGTAACAGCTTTTTTTTTAAAGATTTTTTTTTAATTTATTTATTTGAGAGAGAGAATGAGAGAGAGCACATGAGAGGGGGGAGGGTCAGAGGGAGAAGCAGACTCCCTGCTGAGCAGGGAGCCCGATGCGGGACTCCATCCAGGGACTCCGGGATCATGACCCGAGCCGAAGGCAGTCGCTTAACCAACTGAGCCACCCAGGCACCCCTAGTAACAGCTTTTAAAAAAGTCTTTCTGGGTTTTCCTTTAAAAATCAAATAGGGCATTCATTTTAAAATATAAGGCGTCCTTGTTGAAATGATAGAAATAGCATAACTCTATGACTTATTAAAATTCAAGGTCAGGTTTTTTATCATGTGAATAAATACAACATAACCCAGCATTTTAAAGACATTTTAGCTGGTCCTCAACCCTAACCACACGTTAGGATCATTCTAGGAGATTTTTTTCTCTAAACACCAATGCCCAGTTGTCTTTCCCAGAGACTCAGATGTCACTGGTGTGGAGAAGGGCCCAACCATTAATGTGTTTGAATGTCCCAGGGATGGTTCTGGTGGGAGGGGGACTGTGGTGAATTCACAGCTCAGTAAATGGCAAGTCTTCTGCTAATGGTGGCCTGTCTCTACCATGAGCACCAGAATCCCACCAAACCTCTTACATGGACCTGGGAAACTGTGTGAGAAATAGCCAGGAGGACACTAGTTCCAAATTTAAATATACCTTTCAGTGTTTCTCAAAGTGGAGGCTAAAGGCACACTCTTTCACCAACAACTCCATTGGTTGTTACTGAATCAGAGTATCTATGATTACAGCCTAAAACTACACATTTTTAACAAGTCCCCTCAGTGATTCTGATATTCGTTAATGCAGAAGAACCACTAATCTAGACCATATACCCACAGCCAGAGGGACCTTTGTGCTTTTTTTAAATGTCTCAGGTACTTTGTAATCCATAGCAGCTCCTATGTTTTTATAAATGTCATTGATCTATTGAAAAGATCAGACTAGTTGTCTTACATGGTGTCCCACTTTTTGAATTTGTCTAATTTTTTCTTTGAGATGTCATTTACATTGTTTCCCTGCATTTTCTATAAATGAACAGCTAGGACTATTGACTTACCTGGGTTTGGGTCTAACAGTTTGGGCAAGAACACCTAGAGCTTGGTGTTTTATACATCCCATCACATCCTATCGGCAGGTATATGTCTGGTTCCCTGTGGTTAGCAGTGCTGCTTTTGATCCCTGGGTTATGGTGGTGGCAGCCAGATCCATCCATGGAAAACTGAGCTTGCTCCTTCGTGATCAGGAAACAATGACACTTTGACACCACACATATATTCAGGTCCAAGTCAGCCTTTCACCTAGGGCGTTTGCATTCACTGATGAATTATTTTATTACAGGTTATCAAATGGTTATTCCTTCTAAAATACTATCTCTTTCTCCTGTAAAGCGGAATGATCCTTTTCAAAGGTGTGGTAGATGATGTCACTGCTCTGTTCAACCTCTCCCGCAAAGACTTCTCTCTCAGGGGCCGCCAACGCCCTCCTCTTTCCTCCTCCCACCAATAACCAGTTTTGCGATTTCATCTCCTGCTACCTCTTTCTCACCTTTGCTACTTCAGCCTTCTTGCTGGAAGATCATAAACATCTCCCAATGCCTCTGCTGTTCCCTCTATCTGGAACGCTTTCCCCCAGCTTCCTTCAACAATTATTTTGGGTTCCTTATCAATGAGATTTCACTGCCTTAGTTAAAATAACAATCCTTCCAATACATCCTCACCTCTTTATCACTTTGCTTTTCTATGTAACACTTAACCACCCATTAACATGTTATACGGTTTACTTATTTGTTTGACTCTTTGTGACTTCAGTGAAGGTTAGGATTTTTATCAGTTTGGCTTATAGATTTATCCCCAGAATCTAGAAGAATTCCTGGTACATAGGATCTGTAAGTATTTGCTGAATGAATGATTGAAGTGAATAGCGATGTCCAGAGGGTCTGAATAGCATGACCAACATTACTCATCAAATTAATAATGAGAAAGAGAAACATAGCCTGGACAGCTGTCAGTGGGAGCTGGCCTGCATGACAGCTAGGTCTTGGTGTTCCATTGAATATAAACAATTTCACAGAGCTTGACATAAGTAAGGTCACTCTGAGACCATGATGGAGTGAGACAAACACCAGACCCCTCTATAATCATGTCTAAGCACAGACAAAGCATATACACTATGCAAAACACAAAAGTGCCCAAACACCTCCTCTCCTAGGTAGCGGTTGTCACTACTGTGCTTAGCATTGCAATATTAGTCATGCTCCTCCTGCCTCCTAGATATTAATCATCAAGATACCTGTATCAGGAGGGCGCCTGGGTGGCTCAGTTGGTTAAGCGACTGCTTTCAGCTCAGGTCATGATCCCAGGGTCCTGGGATTGAGTCCCGCATCGGTCTCCCTGCTCTGCGGGGAGCCTGCTTCTCCCTCTCCCACTCCCCTGCTTGTGTTCCCTCTCTCGCTGTGTCTCTCTCTGTCAAATAAATAAATAAAATCTTTAAAAAAAAAAAAAAGATACCTGTATCATGAGAGTCCTCTGGCTGTGGTAGCAAATTACCACAAACTGGGTGGCTGAAAACAACAAAAATTTATTCTTTCACATTTCTCAAGTCCAGAAATTTGAATCAAGGTGTGGGCAGGGCCATGTTCTGAAGACCCCAAAGAAGAACACTTCCTGGTCTCTTCCAGCTTCTGGGAACTGATGACACTCCCCATCCTGTGGCTGAATTACTCAAGTCTCTGCCTCCATATTCACGTTGCCTTCTCCTAGTACATTTGTGGTCAAATCTCCCTCTGCCTCACTCTTTGTAGCACGCTCATGATGGCATTAGGCCCCAGCTGGATAACGCAAGATATTGCACAGATACTAATTACATCTGCAAAGACTTTTGTTTATTTATTTATTTAAAGATTTTATTTATTTATTTGGCAGCGAGAGAGGTAGTGAGAGAGGGAATACAAGCAGGGGGGAGTGGGAGAGGGAGAAGCAGGCTTCCCGCTGAGCCGGATGTGGGGCTTGAACCCAGGACCCTGGGATCATGACCTGAGCCGAAGGCAGACGCTTAATGACTGAGCCACCCAGGCGCCCCTATTTATTCATTTTTAAATAAAAGGTAACATTCACAGGTTCCAGGGATTAGTACCTAGATGCCTTTGGGGAGGGGACATTGTTGAGCCTATTGCATGTTCTACTAAACTTATATGTCTGACCCGAATTGAGCAAAGCACTTCTTCCTTGAACCTCCTCATCTCCACCCAAAGCTACCTACCCCAAACCAAAATCTGCAACAAACCCCTCTTAGCTTGTTTTTAATAACATACCCCATGGTTTCCCTGGTGATTTGGACTCCCTTGTTACAGCAAGTAATAAAGCCAGCTTTGTGTAACATACGTGGGCTCCTCCTCGTGGTCCCTGGCTGGTGGTTCTGACCACTAATGTGTCTTACTTATATCTATCTGATACTAGACTTCAAGATTTCAATTGCCCCAGGGCTTCTTTTTTACTTAAAATATCTTATAATCAGTGAGGGATCTAAGTCAGTGGTTTCTACAGGGCACAGGGGCTTATCAGTTCTTTAAAAATCGTTGAAATTTATGTACAATTACAATGCATTTGAAGGCATTTTATTCTTTTAAAGAATTGTAAAGAATCACCCTGGTTTTCTGCTATTAGATATAATTTAAGTGTCACTACACCCTTAGCTCAGAACTATAAAACATTAAACTATTTTTAAACTTATCCTGGAAGTTAAATATATTTTTAAATGTATTGCATTGGATAAGGGGCAGAGGTTATCATTCTAAATGACACTTCGTATGAAGTTATACATTATTTCTGGTACCTGTGGTTTTTTTTCTTTAAAAATTTTGTCACCTGAAGTGACCTCTCAGTAAAGGCTTTTGCAAACTAGAAATCTCTGATGTGTGTATGTTAAATTCAATTATAGAAATGTACTTCAAAGAAAAGACACAGGTACAAATATTTAAAAACAGTGCATTAGTATGAAAGTGGAGATAAAGGCACATGAAAAGAACAGCCTTGACAAAAATTATGTTCAGTCAGCTATGCAGTTGTGTGGTATATGAAAGAGCAGTGATACTGCAGCAGGGACTGGGCATGGAAGTCCCCTTTTCTCAGTCATTACACATGAGAGATAAACAACGACAGGGACATTGTAGGTAGCTTCTTTGGATGGAGTGGTGGTGTTCTTCACCATCTTTCCCTTGTCATATCATTTGTGGAGTCCTTTACTTTAGCAGTAATTGGAGATACGGCGCCTGGGTGGTTCAGTTAAGTGTCTGCCTTTGGCTCAGGTCATGATCCCAGGGTCCTGGGATCGAGTCCAGTGTCAGGCTCTCTGCTCAGCGGGGAGCCTGCTTCTCCTTCTGCCTCTCTCCCTCCCACCTCTCATGCTCTTCCCCTCTCTCTAAAATAAATACAATCTTAAAAAAATAATAATAACTGGAGATAAACAGTGTCGTGAATATATGGTGTAGACACCTTAATCTATGCCTTAAGTCATTAGCATTTAGAGAACACTAAACAAAAACCCTTGCTACTGAGAATGATTAAACTCTTTAAATATTGTTATCAAAATTTACACCGAAGTGTTTGTCCATCAGTATATGAATTATAAGAGATAAAAAGTGTGTGTGTTTGTGGTTGGCTAGTAATAGTGCTGGACTCACAGTAGAGATATTCGTCAACACAAGACCTACCATGCACTGAACTCAGCAGGTATCAAAGTCCTCCACTCAGACTTCCAGGTAGAACTACCTATGGGGTTTTTAAAACATAGGAATGATTAGGCATCCTCCAGAACAGTTAACTCTGAGTCTCTGGGGAGGAAGACTGGATATTGAGGTTGAGACACTATGCTTCTCATCACATCTCTGTCTAAAAATGTGTGTTGTGTAAGAGGAAATCCTGGCGTGTTTAAAACAAGGTCAATTGTGCTTTATGGTAGACAAGCTAAAAGAATAATGAGAAGCAGACAGCTGGTCTGACATTCAGGGGGTACTGATCACCTTGATGGCTAAAGGTATACCTTTGCTTAAATGTGAGACAAAAAGGGTAGGAAAAAAAGTGCTGCCATGCTTTCAAATACAGAAAGGGAGGGAAAAAAAGTACAGAGGAAAAAAGAGCTTCTCTAAAAATGCTGATGATAAGCAGCTAGAAGGATGATATCCTTTTAATCCCCAATGAGTGGATCCATTGCCCAGGATTTTTGACAGTGTCAACTGTCCAAGAGAACCCTGCCCATGGAGAATACAGAAATTATGCTGGAGATGCCACATGATACAGAAAAGTGAAACTGCAGAGTGAGGAAGAAAAGTCTCAGGCCAGACTAGAGTGCCAACCACAGGGTAAGAATATAGTCAGGGGGACTAAAGGAAAGGAAATGCATTCCTTGCTCAGTATGTACAGTAAAGATGATGGTAAATGAACACATTACCTAGTCTCCAGGATGGATAGAAGGATGAGAACAGACAACTTATTTATGGACCTCACTAGCAAACTAGAAACCCCACTACAAAAGTGGATTCTTGCTGGCAGAGCAAAAGGGCTTTCCCATAGTTAAACCAGTACTTCAGTGGCCAAGGGGTGGGGGAATATTGCAGAAGTCAAGGAAATGTGAAGAAGCAAGCCAAGATTGCAGGGGCATATCAAGGGGCAGAAACTCTTCTTAGAATTTGTGTAATGGGAGAATATCTGGGAAATCACCTTTGGGGGGAGGATTAAATTCACATTGTTTCTGGCAGTGTCTCAGTTTGACGTGAGGCCCCGATGAACATATTAAGGGGTACAGGTATAATCTGGGTTGCAATAGAAACCATGCAATTAGATTGCTTGGAGAAACCAGGTTAGCCTGAGCCATCAAACAAAAGAAATAGGGCTATAAGTTGACTCAGGAAAAGTCAGGAAGAATTAGAAAAGAAGGTATTGAAAAATATATGAAGGGCAGAAAGTAATCCTAGATTCAGAGAGAAAATTTCTTTAGCAGGACTCCTCAGAAGATAGCAATATTATTACATAAGACCATGAACCCCCACCACCCACATGTCAGAGAAATGGAGCCAAGATTAGTACAAGATACCCCAGGACACAGTCGAGCTCCTGGGACGTACTGATTTGCTGAATTTTACTTAGGTAACTGAAGCCCTTCAAACGAATCAGGACATACCTAGAAAATTGCCCATAGAAAATCCAAAAAATATACTGAGATTCAAAACATTGGCAGTCAGAAATAGCATTTAGGGATATTGGGACCCATGGGATGATTTTTCTGGTAAATACAAAGCTCTTTAAAGTTGTGTAAAGGAGTGGAAAGATAAAATCAGATATTTTGGTAAAATAGTATATTAATACAGTGAGAACTAGGATTATATTGGAAAGAACTAGGTAATCCATTAGAGAATTTGAAGTGACATTCCATAACCTGAATGCTTACCCAAGTGAATATTTGGTGGGGGGGGAAAAAACTACTTTTTGAATTGGATAAAAACAAATTGATTACCTATATGATTGTGCAAGAGGCTAAAGAAAAGGCGGTTGACTGCTTTCTTCAAAGCCTGTAACTAACATCCTCCAGCTTTTACATAGAAGAGAAGTGGAAATCTCTAAAAACATAAAGAGGAAGAGAAATAGTAAGTTTAAGAAAATATGTGCATAACTTGTACACTGCAAACTACACAACTTAGCTGTGAGAAATTAAAGATCTAAATAAATGGAGATACATAACATGTGGATGAATTAGAAGACTAAATATGGTTAAGATATTAATTTCTCTCTAATTGATCCATAAATGAGTTGAAATCCCAGCAGGTGTTTTTGTTTTTTGTTTTGTTTTGTTTTGTTTTATTTTGTTTTGTTTTAGTAGAGATTAACAAATTGATTCTCAATTTTATGTGGTGATACAAAGAACCTACATTAGCAAAACAAAATTTTTTTGAAAAGATCTACAAAATTGAATGGCTTTTTTCTACTTAATTTGAAGATATATCTTAAAGCAACAATTTAAAAAATGGGCAAAATCTTTGAGTAAACACTGTGTGAAAGGGGATATAAGAATTGCCAACAAGCACATGGAAAAATATTTGACATTGTTAATCATCAAGGGAATGCAAATTAAATACAAATTAGCATGGCCCAAATTAGAAAGACTAACAATGCCAAGTGTTGGCAGGGATGTGGAGCAACTGGGACATCATTGCCGGTGGGAATATAAAATAATACAACCTCTTTGGAAAACATTTTGGAAGTTTCTTATAAATTTAAACATAAATGTTTCATATAACTCAGCAATTCCATTCTTAAGTATTTACATCAGAGAAATGAAAACCGACAATTACACAAATACATGACCATGAATTTTATAGCATATAAACTATCCCCAAACTAGAAGTGACCTGAATGTCCATCAACAAGTGAATGGATAAACAAATTGGGTATATCCATACAATGGATGCTAATCACCAATAAATTGGAAATGCATTACTTATACAAGCAGCATCATGGATGCTGATGGAAGACATAAGGCTGGGCAAAAGATAACATAGTTCATACTATTGGATGCCATTTATATGAAATCTTAGAACAGATAAAACTAAACTATATTGGCACAAATCAGATGAGTGGAGTGTATGAATTACCTGCAAAAGGAAACAAGGTAACTTCTGTTCACAAAAAATGTTCTATGGTTTAATTGTGGTGGTGTTTAATTGTCAAAATTCATCAAGCTTTGCACCTAAGATGGGTGCACTGTACTCTAGGTAAACTATGCCCCAATGGGTATCATAGAGATCATATTGAATCTGTAGATCAATTTGGGGAGTATAGCCATGTTGACAATATTAAATCTTTCCCATTTATGATCCTGAGATGTCTTTCCATTTATTTAGATCTTTAATTTTTTCACCAATGTTTTATAGTTTTAAATGTACAAGTCTTAGACTTCTGTTATTAAATTTATTCCTAATTATTTATCCTTCAAAAAATATGCCTCAGTAAATTTGATTTGAAAAGAAAATAATGATGATGATCTCGATTTATATATGAAAATATTTCCAAGATATGACATTAACTAAAAGTGTGGGGTGATATGAAAATTATATGTGTGTATACGTACTTATTTATGAGTGTGTGTGTGAGTGTGTGTGAATATATTTGCAAAGGAGACACACAAACTCTGGCTTATGGAAGGCAGTGTTCTTACCATCAGTAAGGGGGTTAATTGGGAAGGTCACACTTTTAGCTATAAGATTGAAAAGCCCTAAGTAAGGAAAAGACTGGGTCAACCAGTACAATATGTTTTATATAATTATAAAACAAACAAAACCCAAGTTGAAGAAAAATCTTCCTCTAAAAATTGAATGCAAAGTAAAAAAGTGAATCTAATTATGTATTGAATTGGTTGTTCAACCAGAAACAGAGAATTCTTTCCATGAACAGATGCAGTTTATTCTAATTTTTAAAATATCACAAATTGGTATTATCATCCATCATCTTGCTGTTTTAGCAGCTGTAACATTTTTGAAGATTTTTTAAAGAGTCCTGAGTGATTTTTAACTGTCATGCCTTGCTGAATCAAGGAAGGTGAATTTGATACACATTTATTGTGTCCTTCAAGAATTAACTAATTTTCTGGGACTGGGATAATAAAAAAGCAACACCTGGCTTTGTCTGAACTCTGTAGATATATTTTCCACATAAGATACTTTGGCTTTTCCAGTGTGTCTCTCTCTCCAGAATAGAGACATTAATGGGAAACTGAGAGAGCACATCTATCTTATCTTGTAATAGAAGCCCCGTATACTATCCTTGATCATATTTTGTACATGACTACAGATCATGCAAACCGTAGATGGTTCTTTTTATTTCCCTTAACATTTGCCAACCCAGAGCTTCATTTTTTTATTTCCAAAGAGACTTAGCTCTCTGTTGAGTGATTGAATTCTCTCCACAGGTTTTCTAGGGACCATCACAATAACTGTATGTCCATTTAGACTTGTTTAAGAATTGTTTTTGTTCTCACAGTAGGTATGGCAGAGAGAGAAGAACCACTGTAAGTGACTTAATAGAGGATTTTTTATACCTAGTGGGATACAGTCTAAGGAAAACAGAGCTGAAAAGAAAGCTTAAAATATCCTCAGGAATCATTGTGTTAGTAATAATGATGGTATTGTTACTTTGAAAATATTATTTATATAGAATGATGCAAATTAGCAACTTAAATATTTAGTATAAAAAGAAATAGATGTGAATATAAGGTTCATAACTGAAACATCATTATCTTTCTCGTCAGTGTTTCTGTTTATATATTCTGCTGTTTCTTTTGTTGTTGTTGTTGTTGTTATTATTTTAGTTATATTCTTTGATCTCCTGGTATGTCCAGCTAATTTTGATTGACTATAAAGCATTTTATATTAAGATGTTATAGATGTAATTTGAAGCTTGATATGAATGTATATATATGTGTGTGTTCTTATATACCATGTATATTTACGTATGTATAGGTTTTATATTTCATTTTATTCATTTTCAGATTTCTACTTATTCCCCGTGGATGGGTTGGTCAAGTTTACATAATCTGCTATTTCCAGAAAAAGAATTCCACCTTTGTAATGTTTTTCATCAAAATACTGATAAGGAATGTAAGAGATAATCTGCTTTCACTTGACAAGAAACACAATATACTTTTGCCTAAATAGTCTGCGTTACATCCACAGTCTGAGTATGTTGAGATTTAGGGCTTATTATGATCTTCCAGGACATTTATGACATTTTATATTGATGACATTCTGGTTAAAGTGAAAAGTTATGAAAAGGTGTGGTAGCCAGCCTCCAAAATGACCCTTGATGATCTCCTTATGTTTAGTCGCCTGTCTGGTCCCCTTCCATATTGAATCAGTTCTCGCATATGTGACCAAAACAAGGCAATAAGAACAGTGCTGTGACTTCCAAGGATAGGTCATAAAGGCATTGATCTCTGGATTTGCTTGCTCTGAGGGAAGCCAGCTGCCATGTTATGAAGACACTCAAGGAGCACTGAGGAAGACATGTATATGAAATGGAACCGACTTGCTGACATCAACAATCCTGCCATGTGAGTGAGTACATTGGAAATGAGTCCTCCAGTCCCAGTAAAGTTTCCAGATGAGTTGCAGCCAGCATGTGACTACAACTCATGAGTGGCAGCAAGCCAGAACTGCCCAACCAGGCCATTCCCGAGTTCCTGATGCATAGGGATGGTGGGAGATAATAAAACACTATTGTTCTTTTTAGCCATTAAGTTTTGAGAAGGAGGAAGAGGGATATAGGGAAGAAGAAGAGGAGAAAGAAAGCCAAAATAAGTGCAGTGGTTTGCAGGAATAGTCAGCTATGGGAAGAAACACATTCCCCATTTGGGGATATCACTTGTACCAATTTACAAGGTAATATCAAAAAAAAAAAAAAAAAGCAAGTATTTTATTTAGGCAGCCAGATGAATCCAACTAAATAAGAATAACAATAAAACAGACCATACCTTTGGTATCAGTTTCAGCAGACCTTGAATTCACTTTAGAAGGTTTAGTCATTAGAGACTTTGCATTTGGTTTTATAGGTGTTCTCTACATGATCAAGTATGGCAATCAATGGGATTTAGATACAAATTCCAGGTGAAACAAGCCAATTAAATACTCCTACCCAAACAACTGTTTCCAAAATAATTAGGTATCATTGAAACCAAGGTGTAGTAGAACATGTATCTACGGTCACATGAATAGAACTTCCAATAGCAATATGGGATTGTTAAAACTCTGGACTATTTAAAAAGGTTGCTCAGACTTTGCCTCAATCAAATGAAATAGAATTGTACTTCCAGAAAGGAGTCAAACTCAGCAAAGGTCAACATTATACAACCAATAAACCACTGGGCCCTCTCCTATTTAAGCAGTATACTTTACACCATAAAGTAAAGCTTTAAGGAAAGCTTGTTAATTCAGACATCGCTGAAGATACTTTACAAAAAGAACACAAAAACTCTGGCTTACAGAATGCAGCATTCTTGCAACAGTAAGGAGGCTAATTAGGAGGCCCCTGCTTTTACCCTAATACTGGAAAGTCCTAAGTAAAGAAAGAACTAGGCCAGTTAGTACAATATCCTTGAATTCCAGGCACTCTGGATGGCAGTATATTAAGCAGAGATATTAAATTTCTCAGAAGTTCATAGTTTTCCAGATTTTGGATGATGGTTAATAGACTGTCTATATAGTCAAGCATTTAGAAAAAGTTTCTAAGTAGTAGAAAAACTAAGGCATGAAGTAATTCATCAATACCAATTTGAACATGTGGTCTATCAAAAGTGTAAAAGAATTTCCAGAAGAACAAATGGAGCAGGTGCACTTGCTGGAAGCATAAAACCTATTTAAAATTGCCTGGTATCATTGGAGATAGTGCATCATAAGGGCCTTTTACAGATGTGCAAGGAAGAAGACAGGTTATGTGTGGTTTTTCAGGTATTGTTCTTCAAAGTGAGTGAAGGTCAAGAAAGGGGATGCCACTTGTGAACATGGAATTTTAAAAATGCAGTTGTGAAGAGTCCAGTGTGATAGTTGAATAAACATGAAGTCCAAGTTCCTAGATGGTTGATTCTTGGGAAACAGTGGTGGGTGGATTATATAGGGCCTTTATCGAAAGCAGCACAATCTCTGTTTTCTCACTGTCACTGGCTTATTATGAGAGAGGGGAGCTGCATTTGCTCCTCAACAGTGGTTGATCAAAATACAGTCAGAACAGTAGGAACCATTGTGTACAAGATATGAAGTGTCTGACATTGGAATTCAGGCATGGGAACTTACTGTAGGACAAAAATTATGCTGGAATGGACAAGTGACATGGATAGTCAGTGGGTTTTCCACATCCCATATGAAGTAGTCCAGATGTCAGAAAGGTAGAATAGCCTATTAAAAGAGAGTTATGAAAATACCTGCGTCCAGAATTTAACAGCAAGTGGGCAACATGCTTCAATTCCATGTTAGAGATTCAAATAAAAAGCCATCAAAGGGGTACCATATGCTGCCACAAATAATGATGCCCATAGTGGTGGTCAAAAGAACACTAACCAGACACCTATAGAATGAAAATTTCACTAATGGCCCAAGGAGCTATAAGTTTGCCAAGAAAAGTGATTTTGTCTCCAGCCAATATACCTCGATGGAATTCTTCCCAGCCATAGATAAGGTATTTTGAAGAATTAATCTTCTAACAATAAAATTAATTGGCCCAGGAAAGTAGGAAAACTATTTGGGATATCTTAAATATTGTCCATTAGAGCAAGGACAACCAGAGGAACTCTCTAATTCTGTTGGCGCATGGTGTGCAAACTCAAAAATAATAATAATAATAAAATAAAATAAATAGATAAATAGATTAAATAAATAAATAAGTTTGCCAAGGAAACTGAAATAGTGGTTGGAGGAATAATATGTACAACTGAGACTAGACTACTTTCACATGGTGAAGATTAACAAGCCAAGGATAAATGGATGTTAAAATTGAATGGATGAAATTGACATTGCCTTTTGGAATAATTTGGATACTACCATGGAGAATGGATGTTTTACTAACAAACTTTGTGCTGCATTGGGAGATTCTCCATTATCTGTGATGAATGAGTCTCAGCAAAGAATGACTGTGTGGGCTCTATACCCATGTCTGTGGGTACTTAAGGCTGGTTGCTTTTCTGTGGCTGCTTATGTAATTGGTGTTAAAGTGTGTACAGAAACATCTCCTGTGTGCTATAGTGACCCAGATACACGTTAGTGATAATGGTACCCTAATTCCTTCCATCTTCATCACAAACAAACCACACACAGCATCAATAACCCGAGTGTTTTTTCCTGCTTTGTCTAAGATTATTTGACCATAGAGTTCTATTCTGTTCCATTGGTCTATGTGTCTGTTTTTGTGCCAGTACCATGCTGTCTTGGTGATCACAGATTTGTAATATACCTTGAAATCAGGGAACATGATGCCCCCAGCTTTGTTTTTCTTTTTCAACATTTCCTTGGTGAATCAGGGTCTTTTCTGATTCCATACAAATTTTAGGGTTGTTCCAGCACTTTGAAAAATACTGTTGGTATTTTGATCAGGATAGTGTTGAAAGTATAAATTGCTTTGGGCAGCATAGACATTTTAACAATATTTATTCTTCTGATCCATGAGCATGGAATGTTTTTCCATCTTTTTGTGTCTTCTTCAATTTCTTTCATGAGTGTTGTGTAGTTCCTAGGGTATAGATCCTTTACCTCTTTGGTTAGGTTTACTCCAAGGTATCTTATGGTTTTTGGTGTTATTGTAAAAATATACAACGGAAAAAAGACAGTCTCTTCAATAAATGGTGCTGGGAAAATTGGACAGCTATATACAGAAGAATGAAACTCAACCGTTCTCTTACACCGTACACAAAGGTAAACTCTAAATGGATGAAAGACCTCAATGTGAGACAGAAATCCATCCAAGTCCTAGAGGAGAACATAGGCAGTAACCTCTTCGACATCGGCCACAACAACTTCTTTCAAGACATGTCTTCAAAGGCAAGGGAAACAAAAGCGAAAACAAACTTTGGGACTTCATCAGGATAAAAAGCTTCTTCACAGCAAAGGAAACAGTCAACAAAACAAAGAGGCAACCCACGGAATGGGAGAAGATATTTGCAAATGACATTACAGATAAAGGGCTGGTATCCAGGATCTATAAAGAACTTCTCAAACTCAACACCCAAAAAACAAATAATCAAGTCAAAAAATGGGCAGAAAACATGAACAGACATTTCTCTAAAGAGGACATACTAATGGCTAACAGACACATGAAAAAAATATTCCTCATCATTAGCCATCAGGGAAATTCAAATCAAAACCACATTGATTTTGTTGACTGTTTCTTTTGCTGTGCAAAAGCTTTTTATCTTGATGAAGTCCCAATAGTTCATTTTTGCCCTTGCTTCCCTTGCCTTTGGCAATGTTTCTAGGAAGAAGTTGCTGCGGCTGAGGTCAAAGAGGTTGCTGCCTGTGTTCTCCTTTAGGATTTTGATGGACTCCTGTCTCACATTGAGGTCTTTCAACCATTTGGAGTCTATTTTTGTGTGTGGTGTAAGGAAACGGTCCAGTTTCATTCTTCTGCATGTGGCTATCCAATTTTCCCAACGCCATTTGTTGAAGAGACTGTCTTTTTTCCATTGCACATTCTTTCCTGCTTTGTCGAAGATTAGTTGACCATAGAGTTGAGGGTCAATTTCTGGGCTCTCTGTTCTTTTCCATTGATCTATGTGTCTGTTTTTGTGCCAGTACCATACTGTCTTGATGATGACAGCTTTGTAATAGAGCTTGAAGTCTGGAATTGTGATGCCACCAGCTTTGCTTTGCTTTTTCAACATTCCTCTGGCTATTCAGGGTCTTTTCTGGTTCCATACAAATTTGAGGATTATTTGTTCCATTTCTTTGAAAAAAGTGGATGGTATTTTGATAGGGATATCAGATAAAGGGCAAGTATCCAAAATCTATAAAGAACTTATCAAACTCAATACCCAAAGAACAAATGATCCAATCAAGAAATGGGCAGAAGACATGAACAGGCATATTTCCAAAGAAGACATCCAAATGGCCAACAGACACATGAAAAAGTGCTCAATATCGCTCGGCATCAGGGAAATCCAAATCAAAACCTCAATGAGATACCACCTCACACCAGTCAGAATAGCTAAAATTAACAAGTCAGGAAATGACAGATGTTGGCAGGGATGCAGAGAAAGGCGAATCCTCCTACACTGTTTGTGGGAATGCAAGCTGGTGCAGCCACCCTGGAAAACAGTATGGAGGTTCCTCAGAAAGTTGAAAATAGAGCTACCATACAACCCAGCAATTGCACTACTGGGTATTTACCCCAAAGATACAAAAGTAGGGATCCGAAGGGGTATGTGCACCCCAATGTTTATAGCAGCAATGTCCACAATAGCCAAACTATGGAAAGAGCCAAGATGTCCATCGACAGATGAAAGGATAAAGAAGATGTGGTATATATATGCAATGGAATATTATGCAGCCATCAAAAGGAATGAAATCTTGCCATTTGCAACAATGTGGTTGGAACTGGAGGGTATTATGCTGAGCGAAATAAGTCAATCAGAGAAAGACATGTATCATATGATCTCACTGATATGAGGAATTCTTAATCTCACGAAACAAACTGAGGGTTGCTGGAGTGGTGGGGGGTGGGAGGGATGGGGTGGCCGGGTGATAGACATTGGGGAGGGTATGTGTTATGGTGAGCACTGTGAATTGTGTAAGACTGTTGAATCACAGACCTGTACCTCTGAAACAAATAATACATTATATGTTTAAAAAAAAAAAAAGAAGAAGATAGCAGGAAGGGAAGATGGAAGGGGGGGGAAATCGGAGGGGGAGACAAACCATGAGAGACTATGGACTCTGAGAAACAAACTGAGGGTTCTAGAGGGGAGGCAGTGGGGGGATGGGTTAGCCTGGTGATGGGTATTAAAGAGGGCACGTACTGCATGGAGCACTGGGTGGTATATGCAAACAATGAATCATGGAACACTACATCAAAAACTAATGATGTAATGTATGGTGATTAACATAACATAATAATAAAAAAAACACATTGAGATACCACCTTACACCAGTTAGAATGGCAAAAATTGACAAGGCAAGAAACAACAAATGTTGGAGAGGTTGTGGAGAAAGGGAACCCTCTTACACTGTTGGTGGGAATGCAAGTTGGTACAGTCACTTTGGAAAACAGTGTGGAGGTTCCTCAAAAAATTAAAAATAGAGCTACCCTATGACCCAGCAATTGCACTCCTGGGTATTTACCCCGAAGATACAGATGTAGTGAAAAGAAGGGCCATATGCATCCCAATGTTCATAGCAGCGATGTCCAAAATAGCTAAACTGTGGAAAGAGCTGAGATGCCCTTCAATAGATGAATGGATAAAGAAGATGTGGTCAATATATACAATGGAATATTACTCAGCCATCAGAAAGGATGTATACCCAAGTTTTGCATCAACATGGATGGGACTGGAGGAGATTATGCTAAGTGAAATAAGTCAAGCGGAGAAAGTCAATTATCATATGGTTTCACTTATTTGTGGAACATAAGGAATAGCATGGAGGACATTAGGAGAAGGAAGGGAAAAATGAAGGGGGGGAAATTGGAGGGGGAGATGAACCATGAGAGACTATGGACTCCAAGAAACAAACTGAGGGTTTTAGAGGGATAGGGGGTGAAGGGTGGGGGGTAGGGGGATGGGCTAGCCCAGTGTTGATTATTAAGGAGGGCATGTATTGAATGGAGCACTGGGTGTTATATGCAAACAATGAATCATGGAACACTACATCAAAAACTAATAATGTACCGTATGGTGACTAACATTACATAATAAAAAAAAATAATAATAAAATAACCCAGGTGATTTACAGACACGAGAGCTAGTTTTGTTGTCTATTTTGTCAAGACAAAATCCAGGTTGTTAGTGAAGGACAAAAGAGCTTGTGATCTGAAAGCCGTCAAAGACACCCTATCAATTAGTTCCTTATGAAAAACAAGTCTCATCTAATAACACAGTGTCATCATTTGGTGCTTTTCAGTTAGGAAGCAAAATATCATTTTCTTCTGATATTAATTTGGCAGCCAAATTTCACACATTTTGTAATGGTAAAGTTTGCTCTGTTTGAGATGTTAGCCGTGCTTCAAGATGATCAATCAAGAGGTCACTTTTGTATTATAAATGGAATGACCAGGACTATTAACAAATCAAAAGTAAAAATTCCCTCATGATTTAAGAGAAATGCTAAAGAAAATTCAGCAGCTCCATTACTGTTTTTGAAGCTACCTTTATTATGTAAATGGACAGTAAGATAGAAACCACCCTATGTTCATATTAAGGGGATTTCAGAAGCAGGTATGTTAAAATTCCACCCCATTTTGGTAAAAATGTAATGTTATGTATTCATATTTATTTATTCATTTTTATTTATCTAACAAACAATCCCTTCTGAACTAGCCAGGGACCCTTCTAGGCACTAGGAACAATGCAGAGCAGAGGAAGACAAGAGTCCCTGATCTCATGGAAGTTACTTTCTCATAAGTAGGAAAGACAGACAATACACACGTATACAATCATGTGAAATGCATGGTCCCTAAGTGTTAAGTGCTAGAGATGATGGATTGGGAATGGGTATTTGAGATATAGTGGTCCCAAAAGGCTCCTTGAGGAGAAAATTGAGCTCAGATTTGAAGACAATAAATTTTTGTTTTTTTTTTAATCGCAGAATCAGATGCAGAAACATGTCATCTAGATACTCCTAATCAGTAAATGGACCATAGGTATTTGATCTAAGCATGTATAATGGGAACAAATAAAATTCTTCTAGGAAGTTTCAAAGGTGATGCCTATGATGGTAATTGGCTAGTTTCCAAGGTGATGCCTATGATGGTAATTGGCTAGCTGGCAATCAGTGGGTTAGAATTACTGAAAGACAATAGTCCCTCATAACCCCATTATCCACTTTGATACAGACACCTATAATGAGAAAAAATTAACACAAATGTAAAGCACTACCATTTTGGTGTCACTCAACATGGATATGAAAGAGGTTCTGGAATGTAGAAGGAAGTATTAAAACATAAGCATACCCATTTATTCACCAGGCAAAAATTTTACTGGACTATGTCAAGAATATATGACCTTGAGGACTGACAAGTGTAAAGGCCACATTCTGCATTAAAACATGTATGTGGGTAGGATTGCTTCAGCTAAGATTCGCAGCGTGATATAATTTTAGTGCAGGAACAAGGTATTGGCTCAGGCCTCTGAGTCTCCTAGCAATCAAAGACTTAATCAGACTCTAATCCACATTTTATAGGTATTGCTTAATGGCATCATAATATGTGCACAGTGGAGTGGACTGTGATGTGGTTGGGATCCCCTGGAAATCCCAGTCCCCTGTGAAGTTCCATCCTTGTTATCCAGGGCACCAGTAGTAGAGATTCACTGACTTGTAGAGCATCTATAATAATTTTCTTATACTTAGATCCTGCCTGTCATACCACAGTCTGTTTCAAGTGCTAATGTTGGCTTGAGAGGGGCATCATATTATTTAGATTTTCAACAACAGCACACAATGACGAGAGTTAAAAAAAAACAACAGAGAAATTGCCAATTTTAGGGCAATTTTATAACAGATCATCCATCATGGGGGTGGTTTCTTGGCAGGTGTGCTCTATCATTGGTGCTCATTCTTTAATGAATATTGGTTTCTAAATTATTTTTAAGGCCATACA
Organism: Neomonachus schauinslandi; assembly: GCF_002201575.2. Classification (NCBI taxonomy): domain Eukaryota; kingdom Metazoa; phylum Chordata; class Mammalia; order Carnivora; family Phocidae; genus Neomonachus; species Neomonachus schauinslandi. Next base: position 15,658,403 of record NC_058411.1, read on the forward strand.
GAGGAGCATAAGTTGGTCAGTCCAGATGTTCAGGGAAGACACTGTGGGTGATAGAACAAGTTGGAGCTGAACACTAGAATTAGACTATTATAAATATGTGGGAATCGATCCAATATCCAATAAATGATATAATTGAAAGGTTGAAGACACAGCATGGTGATACCATGGCAGAAAGGGGGCATTAAATTAGCTGAGAACATTCTTACACTGGGCCGTATAGGATTTGGTAAGAAAAGTATCTGGAGAATACAGATATTAGGGGGATTTCAATAACAACATGAGACAAGAGAAGTGATCAAACATAATTATTTTCTCAGAGACTTATCACCAAACAGACCCAGTGAGGATTTTAAGTGAGACAGAGTTGATTGAAGATGTACAGGCAGACATCAGTAAAATGAGTACTGAAATCTAAGTTTGGAGTTAATTAAAAAAAAATGGAGAGTTTTCCTGCCTTTCTTTTTATTTATTTATTTATTTATTTATTTATAAGAGTCAGAGAGAGAGAGGCAGAGGCAGAGGGAGAAGCAGGCTCCCCGCCTAGCAGGGAGCCCGATGTGGGACTCGATCCTAGGACCCTGGGATCATGACCTGAGCCGAAGGCAGATGCTTAACCATCCGAGCCACCCAGGCGCCCTAGGTGTTATGTTTCAGGGTAACTGAGTAGCCCTTGTCAAGAGGGAAAGCTCTACTGTATAGAAGTCTAGTTAGAAACACAGAATGAATAACTGAATTAAAAAACCAAAATATACTTTGTGGTTACCAACATACAATACTAAAATTATTTTGCGAATGGACAGTTATGTGATACCGAAATAAAATCCAAACTGATCACATTCTGGTTCAAGAGGGAAATATCATGTGAGCATAGAAGAATCAGCCTGCCATTATCTATATCTAGCAATCAGTCTTAGCTTTGGTACTAGTGGGATGATTATATATTTATTCCAGGTGTCGTACAGCATGAAATATGAAACATCACCCCTTCATGTGTTTGTATTAAAGATATTTATCATCCATCTAAGTAAGTTTCTATATTTTTTATCATTTTTAGGAATTATAGAGGATACAGAGCAAGCTCCCAATATCCCCATTTCCCTGGTATTCATATGCCCTTGAGCATGGCCTGGACTTAGTGACTCACTTCTAATGCATAGAAGTCAACAAAGGTGATGGGCTGTCACTTCTGAGGCGAGGCTGCGGAATGATATAGCTTCCTCATTGCTTGCCCTCTGTTTTTTCCTCTTTCACTCTCTCTGATGGAAACAGCTGCCGTGTGGTGAGTTGCCCTGGAAAAAAGCCTACACAAGGAATTGAGGGTGCTCTCCTGCCAGTAGTCACCCAGGACCTGAACCCAACACGGGAGTGAAACTTGGAAGAGGATCTTCCCCCAGGCAAGCCTTGACATGACTGACGTCCCAGCTGATAATTTGATTGATTACTCTGATAACTCTGAGTCATAGGCAAAACAACTGCAGGGTAATAGATGTTTCCTGTTTCAGATGGTGAGTTTTGGGATAATTTGTTATGCAGCAATAGAGAACAGTCACATAATGCAAATAACACCATGAGGAAGCATTTAGGCCAGTTTGGAAGATGGGGCATTATACAAAACACTTATCATGCATTCTTCATCAAAGCAGTGGGTGGGCACACCCAGAGGTGAATCTTAACACGTGGGAATGTGCTACTAGTAAAACCAAGCTCACAGCTGACATGTTCCCCACCACAGTCTGTTCCAGATTTTTTTAAAAGGGACAATAAAGCAATGTGTAGCGAAACAAAACAAAACAAAACAACAACAACAACAACAAAAAACCAGGGACTGTTGAACATTGGAAGACATAATTTTCATTTGTATCTTGATTTGCACAGAATAGAGACAAAAGGCATTCCTGGGACAGTTAGAAAAATATGACTATTGATTGGGTATTGAAGTATATTGAGGAATTATTAATTATGTTAGGATGCTATTATTTTGGCTCTATAAGAAGATATTATCTTATCTGAAATATGTATAAATATTTAAAGGTGAAATATTTCTGTATAGGACTTTATACTTCTGTATAAAGGGTGGAATGTATGTGGGTGTGTTTCAGTTAACTTGAGCCTCCTTCTTGGAGGTGGTCAGTTAAGCATTTAGAGTATCCTAATCAGGAATCTTCATTTCTGTGGGGGCCACAAATATTGTTATAGAAATCTACAGAAAAAGGCTTATATCTAACTAACGGGTTCTTAAAAATAATTTTATTCATGAAGTCTATGTGATGTGAGAGACAGGGCTTTGGCTAGGACAATGGTTGCAGTTCACCATCCTTGCATGAAGATGAAGTGGGTATGCAGGTGGCCCAGCTGCAACATACCTTCAGAGCAGCACTGGGATCCAGATCGCTATGGTTCCAATGGCCTCCTGTTAAGCCAGACCCAACAGCAGAAAGGCTATTGACTATTTTTCTTGTGGACACATCATAGCATCTGTCTGGGAGTGAAATTTTCATTCCAGGTGCTTGCTTATCACAGTGTCTGAAGCCAGAGAATGGGAATTTCTCAAATTTATAATGAAGAATCTTTCTGACAGTTTGGGGGCCTGTTTTCTAATAAATGTTATTTGGCAGAATTCGGTTGAAAATTTTTTTTTATTGTAATATACCACCTGGTAGCCAGGTTCTGGAAGAGGAGATGTATGGTTCTCACCTTGCTGGAATTGCTGGAAGATACCAATTGTGAAAAGCTGTGTTACTATCTATCTACTCAATATTGGGCTTTCTCTTCTGCTGGGAAAAGTACACTTGCCTAGCCTGCAGAACTTGGGCAGGGCCACATCAATTGCTACAGCAAATGAAATGAATGGGAATTGACATGTCACTTGCATTCAGAAGCTTTCAGAGCCAGAGTGCTATTCACATGACATGTTTTTTCCCCCTCCTCTTCAAGCTTGGAAGCATGTGATAAAGGTGGTGTTTCCATCTGCCTTGGTTCAGTACCTGGCATTTGGTACTCAACAAACATGTGACAAATGAATAAATGAATTTATAAACGCATGGACTTAGTTAACTTCAACTATGTTCCCACCAACAGGTTATGTTTTAGGCCGCCCTATCAGAAAGAATAATTAACACTTTAAAATTTGACAAAATAATATGGCACTATCTAGGAAGGGAAGCACAGCACAGAGAGCCTTAGTGTTCATTTCTAGCATTTTTCTGGGAAGAACTAAAGGACAATTTTAAGCAGTCCCACATGATTGTGAGTTAGTGTTAAAGAGATACGAAATGTTACCACTTTCTCTTATAGTTCCTGGAAAATAGTTTCTGGAAGTAATAGTTTTTGTTTGTAGTCATCCAGGAGTTTCTGTTCATGGCCTGTTTACTGCTTCTTAAACTTCTGGTAAGAGGACTAGTTCCCCAATCTTTGTTCCAAGGCCCTTTTTGTGAGTTACATGAAACCCACCAAGACACTCTGGAATAAACCCAGCAATAAACTGACCTGTGATGCAGCCTCCCCTGGTGGTCACCTGGAGGACAGCAGATCCCACTGACCTGGAGCAGAAATGGAAAGTTTTATTCCTGCCTTGCTGACGACTCCTGTGAGTGCACACAGCAGGCTCTGACCACGTTCTGCTCCCTCTTTAGCTGACAGTAGAATGAAAGCAGGCCAATTGCATGATCACTTGGAATTTATTTTCTCCTTTACATTCCAAACACATTACTAGCCTGTGGCAGAAAAAGGTAGCTATCCAATAAAAATTTATGCTCCCTTATACCTGTAGAGTTGTTGCCAGAGAGACAGTATATTTTTCAGCCCCCTGTTCAGTCAAGGTGGGGCCACATGACCGGTTCATGTCAGTGGAAGATGAGTGAAAGTGATGTGTGTCCCTTCTGGGCTGGGGAGAGTAACAAGGAGTCAGTGGGTGTTATGCACAAACAATGAATCATGGAACACTACATCCAAAACTAATGATTTGCAGATACCAGGATGTTTGGGAAGCCACGTGTTGAGAGGATAGCATCTTCCGCAGGAGTAAACAAAGCCAATGCTACCCTTACAAATGATGAGTATTCATGTTTGCTTGTGACAGCAGAAATAAACTATCATGCTGACTAACTGGGGTTGGGGGGTTGTCTGTACAAGCAACTGTTCCCTTAACTTTAATACAGCCCACCCTACTGCTATGTCACCAGTGTGAAACATTCAATCTCAAGGAGTCCTTTAAACCAGGGATTTGATTGTTCATAAAGCCAGCCTTTGTTTGACTGGCTTTAGTGGACAAAACATTTTGTTGGAGTCATTTGGACCAGTATTTGAATTTGACATTTCCTAATTCTTTTTTTTTTTTTTTAAGATTTTTATTTAATTATTTCACAGAGAGACAGCAAGAGAGGGAACACAAGCAGGGGGAGTGGGAGAGGGAGAAGCAGGCTTCCTGCCGAGCAGGGAGCCCGATGAGGGGCTGGATCCCAGGACCCTGGGATCATGACCTGAGCCGAAGGCAGACGCTTAAAGACTGAGTCACCCAGGCACCTGACATTTCCTAATTCTTTATTCTGAAACTGTGCTACTTAGGGTAGGTAACTCTAGCTTCTGTGATAAACAACCCCAAATTTCAGTGATTTAACTGCAAACAGAAGAAGAGAGGGGATTTTTTCTCAGAAAGGAAAGCTGAGTTTAAGCTAAAGCCATTAATTACAATTTTCCCTAAATTTTTACAAATGATAAAAATTAATTTTTTAAAAAAAACTTTCTTAAAATTCTGATCTTATTAAATTAATACTATTCCAAACTACATAATAGAATGGCATCAGATTGCCCCTATGGATCTTGGCCCGACAGTTTGTTTTTGCTTAGAACTTTTTGGCAAAGGCTGTTTGCAGATACTATTATCTTGGGCAACTGAAACACAGTTTTACTTATTTGTTTGTTTGGTTATTTATTGACTTCTACCTGTTTCAGAGAGGGCACTTCGAAATCTTTTCTATCAATGTGCAAAAAGGAACAGAAAGGAGGTAGAAGTTCTGGAATGTTTCTTATAGTTACATGTGAGACAAACAAGGCATAAAAAGACACCTACCAAACATGGGCAGGACTTCTGCTGATACTACCAGGACAGGACAAACCCCAAAAGCAGATATCCAAAAATTACATTGGCAGCTTAAGCCTATTTTACCAATGGGAAGGGACCACATGAAGGGGGTGATGTTAACAATAGTCATCAGCAATTATCTTTGCTACCCATTTTATGTATTTCCCTATTTAATCCCCTCAAAACTGCCTCATGTAACTTTAATAGTCTCATGTAACTGACAAGCAAATAAGAAGTTCAATCTTTTGCCAGGATCACATCACTAGTGAGTAGCAAAGGTTGGCTTTATCTCCAGTTCTTTCTCCAGAGCCCATGCTCTTGACTGCCAATATGGAGGAAAATTAGCTTATCTGGGCAAGAAAGGTATAGGGCAGTTAATTAGGAATTTATCTTTCACCCACTCTGCCATCTGCAGTTCCATTCTTGGTGTCAAACCTAGGTTAAACTAAGATGGGTTTGAACCCTAAGTTTCAAACATTCCCTCAACCCTGTTTCAAAAATGGCAGATATGGAATGAGTGACAAGTCCCTTCTAATCTCAAAAACTCTGTCTTTAAAATGTATAGCATGAAAATACATAAATAACTCTGTTCCTTTTTGGAAAATTTACACAATGTTTCAGATATTGTCTGCTCCAGGTAGGGTCATGGAATCTCCAAAACTGAACTCATCAGCTCTTGAAGAAATGGTGGGTTTTGAAGGTGTTCACACTTCAGAGTTTTGTTGTTGTTGTTATAAAAACCATGACAATTGAAAAGGCAGAGTGGAAATAGAATACTGTCATTCTTCCCTCACCACCACTCCTGAAAAATAAGTCAAAGGAGAACTTCCTATTTTAATCTTGCATTTTGGAAATACTGATTATAAAAATTAGACACAATCTAACAGTTGGTGCTAGATAGATTTAAGTCACACAAAAATCAACTGAGTAAATTTAAGATCTAATTGGCTTTATTAAATGATTCATGAATCTGGCAGCTTCTCACCTAGCAAATAGAAAGGAGCTGCACAGAGCTGTGGAAAAGGAAAGGTTTTAGAAGCAGAGAGAGAGTGAAAAAAAAAAAAAGAAAATTATTAGCAAAAAATGCATTGTTTTAGGCAAGGTCACCCTTCCAAGGGGAATAGAAGAGGTCTATCAGTAAATTTCCTAGTGCTGCCCAGGAAATGCCATGTTGACTGGTTGAGGGTTAAATTCCTTGGTGGTGGTTAGGGGCGAAGGTGGGTGAAACTGAAGTTAGGTTAGGTATTAAGTCTTGGTTTGCTGATGTGGGACCTTAACATTACTGGCTCCATTTTAGGTCTATGGTCCTTTTTTTTTTTTAATGGTAGTGTGTCATTTCACAAATTGCAATATGCTGCACATGTTACTTCTTTTGTATTCCAACAACTGACTATTCTTCATTCATTTTAAGGTAAAAAAAAAAAATCTGTGTACCCTTGTCTATAGTTATATTTAACCCCTTTGTTAGCCATGCAAAAAAATTAAGCATTAGGCATAGAAACAATACATTGTTCTTAAAAGGGTAGATTTTCGTGGACTTATAACTTTTAATTCTTTTTAAAGCCTACCATGATAAACATAATCATCCAGTTTAAGAAAGTGAGGAAAATCTCCTTTAATGATGAAGTAACCCTTGGGAATTTGTGAGGTATGTTAAACCAGAAACACACAAAATTTTTCAAAGAACTAGATGGGAATGGATAGAAAAGTTTTTTATTCTATGAAAAATATATAACTGGCTCAAGTTTGTCAGATATGTGGAGAATCTTCTGACTTTAGAGCCTTTAGAGAAAATTGATAATTCATTGAGAATTCTTAAAAAATAATACAAAGTTAAAAAAAGAAAGAAAAAAAGCACAGCAAGTCTCTTAGGCAAAGTATGTATATTCTTACTATTCTTTTTTTTTTTTTTTTTTTTTTAGTATATGTGCCTCCGAAACGAGCACTGTTCTTACTATTTTACTATTCTTGAAGGTACAAGTAAATAATTAAAATTAGGCATAACTTCGTGGGTCTTACTTTGGAGTATTCAAGTCTAAGATAATAAGGACACAGACTAGAGTTATTTTAACTATGACATTCATTCTACTTGTCAAGTTTCCTTCTTAAACTGAATTCTCCCTCCATTGTAGCAGATGAAGCAGCCCATTTTCCGTGTAGGATTTCCAATATACAGATCCAAGTGACTTTTGAACTAGGTCCTTCCAAACTGCGATCACATGAGCAGTAACTTAGAGATCTGACTCGTAACTTCCATTCTGAAATCCCTACTGACATGAATGTCTTGTTATTAGGTTGCTAGTAAAAAATGAGAAGGACTGAATATAGACTGCTAGTGACAAAGACCTACTGCAGGCTAGCTAGAATTTATGGTTTCAAGTTCCCAGGAAGAGCAAGATGCGGAATTAACTTCCAATAAAGCTGGATCCATGAGCTTACTGGTTCCCTCAGGGCAGCCCCTTTGCTCTTCTTTGCTCTGGGAGGGTGGGTTGGAAAGCTTTCTCCATGATATAGCAAAGTAGCTGTGGAAACTTTAGGCTTGATGGCCCTTGGGACCCAGGAGAGAGCGCCTCTTTACTGATTATTCCAACAATAGACTTAGGAATTGGCTCACTGGCTAGTCTTGCTTCAAACTTCCAGTCATGGATCCCAGGAGATGACATTGTCCTTAGCTGACCACAGGATTACTGAGGAGACATGGTGCCCCTAAAAGAAGAGAGGTTGAGTTACCATCCAGTGGAACGGCAACAATGTATCCAATAAACAACTCCTAAGTGCTAACCAGAGTCAGGATCTGTGATAGACTCTTTATCTGTATTATTGGATGTGGTCCCCAGCATCTCATACATGGTTGATATTACTATTGTTGCTATTGTTATACTGATTTGACAATTGAGAAACCTGAAGTAAGTGGAATTAAGAAACATTTCCAAGTTACTTGTAAGTAGCAGAATTGGAATTCAACTTTCCATCTCTTTGTCTCCAAGCCCAGTCATTGAAGTATTGTTCTATACAAAGTAGGTTAATCTTTTAGGTTCAAAATGTATTGGGAATTGTTTTTGTTTGTTTGTTGTTTGTTCTTCACTTTCTTCTGTAGGAGAATTACTTCCAAGGACATTTCATCTCCTTTCTGCTCTTTTTCTCCACCCTTCCAAAAATGATTTTCAAAGAGAAGGAGAGAGGAAAAGTATAACTTGCATTTGATTATGATGAAATTTCTTTTCCATTTACTCAGTTTGATTTCTGGGGTCATGCCATATCAATCACTTGCATTTTATTTTCAAGTAAGGGAAAACGAGTTTGTAAGTATAAGTTTGTATTGAACTAAGGACCTGGAAAAGGGCTTGTCCCAGACTGTTGGTGAATTTCTTCTCCCAAGGTTTTCCTCACTTTGACGAGAAGACTATATGTAAATGAAACTCCATGAGTCTCTGCAATTAAGTGGTTGTCTTAATGCCTGCACAATGCTGCATAGTCTGTAACTGAAAACTACTTATATAAAATACGGAGAAAAATATTTAAAAGTTCATTGAACAGAATTCCTCAGGACATGAAATTATAATTATAAATACATGGAATTAAAACATTAAAATGCATTTTCCCCTGAGAAAGGAGACCTGAAAAATGAGAGTTTTACATATCAGTGGGTTTTGTTAGAAAATTTGAATTGCTGGAATGACATTCAGCTTTTTCTCCCCCCAAATATGAAATGAAAACTGATATATTGAAATTTCTCTATTACTCTAGCCACTGACCTGTCAAAAATATTATGGGTTGGTTTACCTTGGAAATTGGCATTAATAGGAAAATGACATGAAACTTGCTGCCCAAATGCTACTATTTCCAGAATTGTAAAAGTTGCATAGGCGTTTATTTCAATTTCTCATTTAGAGTGGCATGGGAGAGTGGACTGAAATCAAATGCAGCCTCTGAAATGGAAATGCACTCACACTGATTGGTTCTGGGAGAGATGTGTGAATACAAGGGTTCCCATTTCAAGCCTAAATTATTTCCGTTGCTTAATTCTGGCTTGTGCTTCAAGTCTGATTGGAGATATACTCTTAATAAAGAAGTACTCAAATGATCTTCAGACTTTCTCAAATAACCGTCACAATAAAACTCATGATTGTGCAATTATTACATCTCCTAATTTCCTAGCCCTTAAGCAGCCCCATACTCAATTAATAAAGGCCAGTGGACAGCCCAAAAGCAATAGCATTTTTCTTATGGAGCGTTTTGGCAAATGAAAGAACATAGATGAAGAAGGAGAAGGAGGAGAAAGAGACAGAGAGAGAGAGAGAAAGAAAGAGAAGTAAGATCAAAAGAGAAAAGTAAGAAAAAAGAAGGTCAATTTCCATTTTACAGATAAACAGAGTATCTTCCATTTTATGAAAGACTCTTGTGTATTTTATCCCAATTTTTACATTAATTCTCCCAATATCCTCATGAAGTTGATGATAACATTAATATCTGTAGAGGGTTCTTTTTTTTACAACAATAAAATAATATGTACATTGTTGATGTTTGTTTTTTTTTAATGAGAGAGAGCGAGAGCACGTGCACGGGGGGAGGGGCAGAGGGAGAGAGAGAGAGAATCTTAAGCAGGTTCCATACCCAGCTTGGAGCCCGTCTCCAGGTTCGATCCCATGACCCTGAGATCATAACCTGAGCTGAAATCAAGAGTCAGATGCTCAAAGGACTGAGCCACTCAGGCACCCCAGTGTACACTGGTTTTTCAATGAGTTTTAATGAGTAGTGGTAAGAAGCCAATTTTTCAGGAAAGTAAACAGATCTTTAGAAGAAACAAGACTTACATAAGGTTGTGCAGTGGGGAAAAAACATGGATGGGACTTGAATGAAGGTCTTCTGATTCCTTGTGTCCTGAGAGATGAGAAGCTGCTTCTGTGTTACATGCGAAATCATGCCTCACGGTGTGTAAAATGCTCCTGTGGGCACTGTCCTGTTTGAGCCTACCACCAACCTGGTGATTTTCACATCTTCAGCTCTTCCTGAAATACTGCCCGTTAGTCCTCGATTCTAAATGTCCATGCCACCTTCAGTCTACACCACACAGGTTATATTATCATTATCCTAGATACTTACTCAGATTCATCCTTGCCCAGCCTGGGTCCTCTGGCTTTGTCATGTCCCTTTTAGGAGGCTGCATGCTTGAGGATATCCAAAGTCTATCTTACATATTTTTGTATGTGTGCTTTAGTCCACATGCCAACAATACATGCTATTTTCCTGAACTCAAACAACTATATCTCAGGACATAAGTTTTTTACATATTTTCAAAGAAAGAAAAATTTCAAAGGTTTTCCCACTATTACTTCAAATGTACAAGTAGTGTTTATAGTTCCTGTAGCACCATGTCCTAATTATTTTTAAAGCAACGAAAACAATGAATCATGGAACACTATGGTGACTAACATAACATAATAAAATAAAATAAAATTAAAAAAAATAAAACAAAGGCAATAACTGAAAATACCTACCTACCTACCTACCTAAAGGGTAGTCCATGCTAATGAAAACACAACATAAATGTCTAACAGAAATAAAGACTGTTCTAAAATGCAAACAATGTGTTTCCAGCACAATTTAACCAGAACGTAAGTTGTATTAGTATTTGGAGTGAGAAGCTGGATTTTACTGTCACTTTGTTGGCAGTGCTCAATCTCTAGGAGCATAGGAGCATATACCTATCCACATGTTTAAATAGCATCTTAAAAAATCTTTTTAATTAAAAAAAATAGCATCTTATGTGGATTTCTTTAATCCACTCTGTTCACACCCCAGAGCAAGCATAGGCTGCTGCTGACGTTCATCAGACTCTACTCAGCAGACAGACTCACTCAAGTGGCACCCCTTTTTGAAGGTTCCCTGTCTATGCCCCACTTTCTCTTGAATCTGGGTTTCTTCTTCATCACATGAAGGGTACGTTCGTGGAGGGCAATGCTCTGTCATCTCTCACTTCCACGTCTACATTGTTTGTTTCTTTCTAAACATTACCTTCAGTCATGCCTCAACCAATAACAACCAGACACTATCTCATGGGCATAGAAAAGAACAAAGGGTTTATACATTTTTGTGACCTTAATGAACAACACAAATTCAGAGTAAATTGTAAGATACTCTCATTGAGATAGATCCAACTCTGGGCTGCGAAGTAATAGCAAAGACTCTCCGAGTTAAAGGCAGTCTATACACATGCATGTAAGTAGCTGTGTGTGTGGGTGTGCATGCGTGTAGAGGCATATGTATGTGCTTCTGTGCACCTATATGTGTATTTAAATTTTCAGGACCGATAAAACCAAGTAATAGCCTGATCTTCCATGACTTAACAAAATTGATATTAGATGGATCAATGTGTTAGTGAAAAGAAAAGTAAAACTAAAACTCTGAACAACAGCCACAAGGACACAGACACACATTTTATCTGATTTGGGATCAAAGAAACACCCCAAAACAATAGGTGAAATCACACATGGCCTATTTGTTGATATTTTTTTTAGCACATAAAGGATATTACAAACAAATATCAATTGGAAACTTAGACAATGATTTGGGCTAAAAAATGCATCTAAAATGAATAAATGAGCACATTTTTACAAGAAGGGCCATCACAGTAGGCAGGATTGGGGCACAGAAGATGGATGACCATGATCATCCTAGGAAGAAGGCAGTGGATTTTGTTCCCAAAATAAAACAGGAATGATACATATTAACTACCTTCTATTTTTAAAGGCCGTTTGCAATCATCTGGCAGATACTATTTTCATATGCAGTTGATGAAAACTAAGGGTCAGAGATGCCAGCTAGTTTTCCTGAGTAGGAGACCCTAAAGCCCTCATTCTTTCCTGGTCCTGCCTGTGCATCCATCACTGCCTCAGTTGAACTGGTGGTGTTTTATTGGTAATAAATCTAACCATGCTCCAGCAAACATTTTATTGCTTCTAGAAAGTTGTGTCTCAAAGAACTCTTTCAGTTATTTTTATAGATGGAAGTATAGGCAGAATAGACCCCCACTGCTATTTTCTGTCAACGTCTTGTTTCCCTTTAGTGAACAAATCAGTTCAACAAGCTGGCTGACAGAATGGAGCTCGCACTAGGTTCATTCCTGTGTGGAAGTGTGAGTGGCACAGATGCGCGTATTGATTTATTTTTAACAGTACAGATTTGGGAGCAGTAGAATGAATTGTCAGAGTGGTCTCCCCTCTATGTCTGGTCACCTCACCGCTGACCCATTCCTCAAAACCCACACCCAGGGCAAAACCCAGGCTTTCTGCTCCTTCTAGGAAGTGTGGTAACATGGTTACAAAAGCCCCTGGCCTTAGAGATGAGAAACTCGAGGTTTTGTACAGCTAGAAGATTCTCATTTTACAGATGAGGATCTGAGGCCATGATTGGGAGTAAACTGCAGGAACTGGATTCATTTGAAGGTGGGAACACGCTATGCAGCAAGTATCTGGAGGAGCCACACCTCTGACTTCTGGACACTCTTCTGAGTGCCTCAGAATCTCCTGGGGAGCTTGAAAAAGGCAGATTTCTGTGAGTTTAACTCCTAGAGAGTTTAAGTCCATGGGTCTGGGGTGGTGTCTTCAGATCTGTTTTGGAAGTACACTAAACACAACCAAAACAACTCTCCAGATGATTCTGATTGTTCCCACATGGTTGACTGCATTCTCCAGGCAACATATCTCATTAGCTTAAAAATCGTGACCAGAACCAGCATTTTCCCACTGGGCCCTTACCTTGGAGTCCTCCAGTAAGGAAATGATGCACTGGACTCTGGTCCAGAAGAGGCAGTCCAAGAGGCAAGAAACAGGTCTACATCAGGGTTAGAGACTTAGATGAAGAGAGCTAGGAGCCACCTGCTGGCTGCGTGGCTTTTCGTGACCCAAAACTTTGTACCCTGGTCTCCTCATCTGTAATACACTGTGGGCAATAATAGTACCTAAATCAGATTATTGTTATAGGTTTAACTTTTTTTTTTAATAAACTCTAACACTACTCAGCATATTCTAAATACTACAGGAAAACATTGTTCTCTGTATCGGACACCAAGAATGTGTAGTGGCTAAGGGCTTCCATTTTTCTCAAAAGGAGTAGGACTTTCCTTTCTACCTCTCTCTATGGATCTTGGTCCAGACAGGTTTGTGACCTGGTTGGTCTCATCTCCATTAAACAGACGGAACACAGAGGTACAGCAAACACTCGCTTCAACCTATTACATTGCATCAATTAAGCCAAGGCCACACCAGCTCCTGGATGTCCCCACTCACCAGTTGGAGACTTTCTGCTGTCTTATTAAGGCCAGCTTCCCAATACACTGGGAGTCTGAATCAACCACATGCAAACACATCTGAAGTTTTGAACACAGGAGGTCCTTAATACCCTTGTCCTGATTTAATAAGTCACTAAGGCTCACAGAGGATTTGGCTGCATTTTTTTAAGAGCCCCAAATGTTTTCTCATTGATTCTCCATCAGTGACACACATAAAGCCGCCAAAACCTGAGCTGGTAGGCTGAGCCCACCCTGTGGGCAGACGGCTGTGTGCGTCTTGTGTTGTACTTCAATGCTCTGTGAGGGTTGTTCAAATGCAATCTGCTCCTCCAGATTCAATGAGAAGAAATTAAAACTCAAAAATGAAATCAATACTTATCTCTTTGTGCCTCCTCAGTGACTGTAGACTCTGGCTTTCACGGGTAATAGATTCAGGCAACACTGCTACAGAATGCTGAAATTTATGGACTTCTCCATAGTCATTAATTAATAGTGTGCACACACGGAAAAATAACCAGGCGGAACACTTAGAAGTGAAATTATTGCCGAAGCACTGACTACATAGTTTTTAAGTGGTCAGTCAGGTGGATAAAATGAATAATTGAATATGCTTTACAAGCAGGCAGTAAGGACAAGCAATCCAACAGGTTTTTAATTCTCTCTGAAGAACACACATCTTATAGGGGGGTCTGGATTGATTTCACTCTTCTTTATTAGCCAAGGCCTTTCTGGAGTTGAGTTTTCTCTGCAAGGTTCAGAAGAGCCCCCACATCATTGGACACGATCTCATGAAGGATGTTTTGGGGAGTCCTTTGGAATAAGTAGCTGAGAACTTCCTTTTGGTCTGGGAACCTGCATAAAAGAACAAAATAATACGGGTTTAGCCATAATGGACATTACAATGTATCTCGGCCCTCTTTCTGCATGTTGCTGAATAATTTCCATGGAGAAATTTTCTTAAAAAATGCCTGTCTTGTTGGCAGTATCTATCATCAGTTGGACCCTTGTTGATTTCTGAGTATAATTCTTGAGAATATTTTGCTCCATGTCTGCAAATATGGGAAAAGATTGATTCCGACCGATGAATGGGAGCCGAAATTATATTGTATTTTGACACCACATTTATCTTTGATCTTCTTTTGTCTTTTTCCTGTCCTCTATTTGCAAACTTTTCCTGTAAAGGTCCAGATAATAATTATTTTAGGCTGTGCAGACTATCCAGTCTCAGTTTCAACTACTCAACTGTTTGAAGGTAGCCACAGATGATCCATAAACAAATGGGTGAGGCTGTGCTCCAGTAAGCTTCATTTACAAAACCAGGTTGTGGGTTGGACTCGGCCCCTGGGCTATAGTTTGTTGACCCCTGATCTATCTGTGGCTATAGTTTGTTGACCCCTGATCTACCTGTACCACAGCCTCAGTGACCCACCAGCAAAGGCTTGGAATGTTTGACATCCCTGGGTTAGAGCAGAAGTGAAGACCTGGTGAAGAAGAAGGGCGAGCAGATTTGTCTTTTTCCTTGGCCAACTTGTTTTTCTCTAACTGTGAGGAGTTCAGCTTGAGTGCTGTTGTCTCGTGGTGCCCGGGGGGAGGCACTGGAGGGTTATGTTCCTTGCTTTCATTTGAACTGGGAAGCATTTTCCCTGTTGAAGGTCCAGAGAGGAACTGCCAGTGGAGACAATTGAAACCAGAGCTCATATTCCACATTGTTTCCACGGTGTTGTTTCTCTTTGATTTCCCTTAAAGGTCACCATCATTAGCCTCAAGGCACTACACTTGGGGCAAAAAAAAAAAAAGATCGGCAAAAAAAGTTGGCTAACTGATTTTTGTCAGGATTCAAAGGAGAGATGGGGAGGAGGGGGAGAAGAACTGATAATCCACAGGCAGAACAAGAACAGAAGGGAACATTTTCTTCAGATGATGATCCAAGGATGTGGTGAGCCCATATGTGAGGGTAGTTGAGAGAGCATGCCAGGGGCCTCGGTTGGATGCGTTTGCACTGTGCGGGTTTGCCAGACCCCAAAGCTAATGAGGACCAGGCCGAAAGAAGCCCCGCATTCCACAGCCTGGCTAGGCCCCTTAAGGTAATGCTTCTTTGAAGTCTGAGGATATCCCATTGTTTATTCAAGCTTCAGCTCTCAGCTTTCTCCAAAGGGATTTGAAGGAGCTTAAACATTAATCAAAACACAAACCAAGACTATTAGTAATGAATTAAAGCCAAGCCTATCCAGATAAGTAAAATTGGAGTCAATGTTGCCAGAGGTGGAAGATAAGCTGATTGCTTCATTGAGTACCGAATTTGGCACAAGTGTAAGCCTATTACCTGGGATGTCTCTAGGGAGGACAGAACCCAGCAATGCCTCGACTGAAAGACATACAGCCAAATGATAGGATTGACTCCCCCCTCCCTGGGGAATATTTTTATTTTAGGGAGTATTTGACTTAAATAATCATCATTTTCAGGGGCTGGTGATGATGGAAAACCAGACATGAACCCTGATGACAATTGTGGAAGGGAAGGGACAATCTTTTTTTGTTTTTTTTTATTAACATATAATGTATTATTTGTTTCGGGGTACAGGTCTGTGATTCATCAGTCTTACACAATTCACAGCGCTCACCACAGAACATACCTCCCCAATGTCCATCATCCAGCCACCCCACCCCTCCACCCCCCTCCATTCCAGCAACCCTCAGTTTGTTTCCTGAGATTAAGAGTCTCTTATGGTTTGTCTCCCTCTCTGGTTTCTTCTTGTTTCATTTTTCCCTCCCTTCCCCTATGATCCTCTGTCTTGTTTCTCAAATCCCACATATCAGTGAGATCATATGATACTTGTCTTTCTCTGATTGACTTATTTCAGGAAGGGAAAATCTTAATTCACTTGCCTTAATGCTAGCTATTTGGGACAGATGGATATGTAACTGGATGAGCCTTAGCACCTCCTTTTTCACCCAGAAGCAGCAACTAAACCGAAGTATCTTTTCTCCTGAGGGCTACCTCCCTGAGTCAATGACTGCCCAAAGGCCACATGTTTATTCTACCTCCTCTCTTCCTCTACTCCACTTTGACCTTGTATAATATGTGAGACATTTAACTCTTTCCACTCCATTGCAGGCATAGATAAGCAGATCCTAGAACAGTGTTATTTAAGACAGAAGAAAAATTATGTGTGTGTGTGTGTGCGTGACATCACTTTTTCCTCTATTGCAGTGGAAATTTGATGGGTCTCTTGCAAGTATATTCAAAAATACTGTATCTATGAGTTAGGAGAGAGACAGTGAATTCATCAATGCAGGCCAGCTCACAAGAGTGAACCCCGTTTTCAGATTGTTATAAATGACAACTCTGACTTGTTTATTACCAAACCAGAAAATAAAAGAATAGTCACAAGATCAAGGATACAAGGGAGAGATTGAACTCTGAAATGTCTCAGGAGACTGTAGAAAAAAATCAGCTATGTGGTCTGCTGTGTGGCCACTCTCCACCAAACTTTCTAACTGAATGGCTTAAAATAACAAAGTTTAGGTTTGACTCATGTGTCTCTGAGCTAGCGGGGGTGTTTGGCTGATCAGGTCTGGGTTTCACTGAGCTTGGACTGCAGGCTGCTGATTAAGGTCAGGTTCTCTTGTTTTTTAGTAACTAATTGGTGACATGGCGAGTTTCTCCCATGGTGAAAGCAAAAGGGCAAGAAAATAAATCCAGTCTGGCACATACATTTCAAACCTCTATCCATTTCAGTTTTACTGATCTCTCATTACCCAAAACAGGTCACATGGCCAATCCAAGGTCAGGGCCAGGAAAGCATGTTCTGTCATGGCAAAGATATGGATGACTTATAAAAGGATGGATAAATAAGGAAGTGAAAGATTGGGACCAATAATTCAGCTATCACAGGGGCATACCTGCATTGGTAGGTTCTGCAGCCCAGGTGGTATGAGCAAACTTCCCGTTCAGAAAAGCCCCAAACCAGAGACCCATAGTTTTCTATAAAGTTTTAGGCCAGTGGATGGAGTGGGGTAAGGAATCAGGTCACCACTTAAGGGTCTACCCTACTGTCGTATAAAGATGGTCTTATTATAGTACATTTATATCCTTCCACTTAAAAAAAAATTATCTATTTTAGACAGAGAGAGAGAGAATGAATGGGAAGGGCAGAGGGGGAGGGAGAGAGAAACTCAAACAGACTCTGTGCTCAGCGCAGAGCCCCATGAAGGTCTCCATCCCATGACCCTGAGATCAGGACCTGAGCTGAAACCAAGAGTCAGATGTTTAATGGAGTGTGCCACCCAGGCTCCCCCACCCTTCCACTTTCTATTTTTAATTGAGTCATCAGGCTTACATGAGGTTTCAGTATATCAGTGAATGGTGAGGTCTTCCACATAGAAAAGCCCTTATTTCTCTCCAGCATGTTTTGCTCCACAAAGCTACGACCAGGAAATTGTTTCTTTCTAATAATGAAATAAGTATGTGTCTTTCTATAGATATTTTTTGCTGTTTTGATATCTTGTTCACCCCTTTGCTTGGACTTTCAGGGTGCTCATGGATAGATCTGACACTAATTGGACAGCCTTACTCAGCCATGATTGTCTTAATAGAATTCCTCTTCTCTCTTTTTACTTTGTAACTTTTGTGTTGGACTAGATGTGTTTTTGTTTTACTATGGTAACTTTCACTGGAGGCTGCCTTGATCCATTTTTGAAAGTAAATGAACAAAGAAGAAAGGAAGAGAAGGGAAGGGACAATGTATTAAAAAAAAAAAAAGAAGAAAGAAGGGAGGAAGGAAGGGAAAAAGGAAGGAAGGAAAGAGAAAAAGTACTCAAACTAATTTCCTATGTTAAATAACATCGAGATGGGGCATATTTTTTGGTTCTTAATATTAATGAGTACTGACAACAAGCAAGAATAACTCAGTTCCTGGAAGATATTTCCTCTTGGAAGATAATACTATCAACCAACTAAAACAGCTTGCTTATCAAGGCTAATACCTTGCTTATCAAAACTTCCTTCCAGACTTTCACATCCTTGCTCCCACCAATTCAAAGCTATGATGTCATAAATTCTACCTTACTTTAAAACCACCCAGTCTGAGCCTTTTATAAAATCTCTTATTTTCCCCCCTTTCACCTTATCAAGGTGGTGTTTTTCCTTATCGCAATAAATCTATAGTTTTGATTAGTCAACAGCTTTGAGGTCTTTAAGTAAGTCATTTCTCAACAGAAAAAAAAAAAAACGTTATTTGTAAAACTAGCTGTTGTACTGGATATTTATATTCCCCTATAAGCAACAGAACACACTCCAGAAAATCTTAAAATTCTACCAATTTCAAGTTTGTCAAATACAGTAGTCATCTTTGGTTTTTTATAAGAACAGAAAAACAAATATAACTACTAAAGAAGAAATTAATTAAAATACGTGATTAAGAAAGATTCTGCTATATTTATATAACTAGCTAGTCAGTTTGAAATATTTTGACCTAAAAAATGATGATTGCTAAATCTTAAGCAAGGGTTTCTTCTTTAACGCTTTTAGTCAAAGAGCAAGGAACCAGCTCTATATGTGACTGACTTCCTTCTTCTCTCCAAGGGAGCCATCCGTAAGCCATGCTCTTGTCTAGCACCTGTTTACACCCATTTGTCTCCATGCACTGAATTTAGCAGTAAAGCCTGTGGCAGGCTGCATGACTAATTACCTGAACTCCCAACCCTGTTTGGGCTAGAAAGATTACCAATGTGTTGTTATCTGCATACCATCACTGTATTTGGGCAAAAAGGTGACTTTAGGTAGGACTATAGCCGGGTGATCTGGTTAGCAGGTGACTAGAATATCCAAGACCTCTCATCTTCTTTTTCAACTTTACTTTTCAGAGTCATGGCATGGTTGATTCTAACCTTGGTTTTCAGTTTAAAAATGGCCCTACATTGCTTTTTCCTAAATTAATATTCCACATTTATCATTTCAATATGATGTGCTGTGAGAGATCCTTCCTGCATATGCTTATTATTAATGATGGTTTTGTGTGCAGTTTCCATCTTCCCATCGATCTAATGTCCAACTGTCAAGGTTCTGTCATGGCTTCCAAATGTTTAACCCTATTGTTGTGTTTGGAACCAACTAATTTGGAGAAATTAGACCTAAGACCTAAAGAAGATTAGGGTGCTCCAATTTTAAAATGGTGAAAGAATTAAAGTTTATAGACCAAAATATATAATAATTTTTGTCATTAAAGTGTTTTCAAAAAGCAGAAGCAGGCCATCTCTACTCAGGATAGTGTTTGGATACTGAAAGTCTCCTTAAAAATTAATAATTAGTGGGGAGTGTAAAGGGGAGTGGGAGATACAGGCATAAGTCACAGCAGTGAAAGGCAGAAGGAGTATAGTCAATGATATTGTAGTAGTGTTGTATGGTGACAGATGGTAGCTATACTTGTGAGTGTAGCATAACGTATAAACTTGTTGAATCGGGCGCCTGGGTGGCTCAGTTGGTTAAGCGACTGCCTTCGGCTCAGGTCATGATCCTGGGGTCCCAGGATCGAGTCCCACATCGGGCTCCCTGCTCAGCAGGGAGTCTGCTTCTCCCTCTGACCCTCCTCCCTCTCATGCTCTCTGTCTCTCATTCTCTCTCTCGCAAATAAATAAAATCTTAAAAAAAAAAAAACTTGTTGAATCACTAAGTGGTATACCTGAAATTAATGTAACATTGTGTGTCAACTACACTCAGATAAAAAAATAAAATGAAAAATCAGTGGGTGGTGGAGGGAAAGGTTTCCCACTTGATCTGAGGAGAAAAACAACCCAGGCCCTTCTTTTATAATGAAGGCTAATTATTCAATAAGCAAACATTTAGGAGGAAGACTCTGTGCCTAGCATTGAGAAGGTTATCAGGATGTTTCATTCCCTCAATGTTCCTGCCATTTCTCCAACAGAAAAAAAATATCGGAAGTAACTTGATGGAGAATATGGGTTGAAAGATTTTATGGTCAAGACATGAGTTCGCCATCCACCCTCCAAGCAAATATAAAGTTGAGATGGGGTGCCTGTGTGGCTCAGTGAGTTAAATATCCGATTCTTGCTTTCAATTCAGGTTGTGATCTCAAGGTCCTTTGATTGAGCCCCATATAGGGCTCTGTGCTCAGCGGGGAGTCTCTTGTCCTTCTCCCTCCCCCACTACCCCTCTCCTTGCTCATGCATTTGCTCCCTCTCTTGCTCCCTAAAATAAATAAATAAAACCTTAAAAAAAAAAAAAAAAAACAGGAGTATTCAAAATTTTTTGTGTCAATCCCCCCCCCCCCCCCCACGATGGTTCATATCATGAACACTTACTGGATAGTACCTGTGAAGCATAAAATCTGATATGTTCTGGGAAAGCTGGGTAGAATTATACAAATATGGACGATACGAATTCCTTACCCTCAAAGTGTATATAAGTTAATAGAGGGGAATAAGCATTGATCTGCAAAATATTGAATAGTCAGCTGTAAAAAATTCCACTAATTTTTAGCAGTATAGTGTGCAGAATTAGGCAGTGGTCCAAGGGGTTTCATCCAAATGGAATAGGGAAGCTGGGAAGTCAGGGGGAAGAAAGATCAAGGACTGGGAAAATTTATGGATCAATCAAGAAGTATGTGTTCATAGGTGAGTTTATTATCTCATTTTGGGTTGTGTCAATCACCAGAGCATCCAGATATCTTATTGGTGGTTATATTTGTGTTTTGTGGTTACCACTGCCTTCACTTTTCTTCAATTAGTTCCCTGTATCCACTAGTGTCTGGTACATAGCATATTCTGTCTTCAGTAGACAGTGTTCTTCACAGCAACAGTACGGACAACAAGAAGGCTCAGATGTTCTATGAATCAAAAGAGGGGGAGCTGGACCACCGGAGAAGCAGAATGGGAGTGTCATTAAGGGTCAAGCCAGCAGGGTGGGGCAGTCATCAAGGAGAGATCTCCAGCCCAAGAGCCAGCTCTCCCTGGTAATGATGCTCTTTCCTACATATCATCTCCATCAGCCCTTCAACATATTTCTATATCAAAATCTGCACAAACAATACAACTTTAAATGTGCAATAACGTGCTTTCCATTTCCCTGATATGATGTGTTATGTGTGTTCAATTTTCTGGAATGAATTTAAGTTGAAGCTTTTATTAGCTGTTTTATAGAAATCCTTAGTGGACCTTACAGCTGTTATTTCTGTGCAACAAACAGATGAACACACAGAAGAGAGCAGAGCTCACAAGAAGTCATTTCAAGGGGAGGGGAATAAAGCAGGAGGCTGGTTCATTTAACATCATTTAACTTGCTTGTATTTAATAAAAGTGTGCGTGTGTGTGTGTGTGTGTGCGTGTGAAAGCATGCATACATTTGACCCTGAGAAGCTGAGGTTGTCAGTGTGTAATGCAGTTATGATACTGGGATATATTTGCTGTATTACTTTGCTGGTGCTGCCATAACAAAGTAGCACCGAATGGGTGCTTTAAAAACAACAGAAATTTATGTCAACTATACTTCCAGTAAAAATTCTTTAAAAATATATTTAACAAAACTCCAAGCCCAGAAATTTATTCTCTCACAGTTCTGGAGTCTACAAATCCAGAATCTAGATGCCAGGAGAACCATGCTGACAGCTCTAGGGGATAATCTTTGCTTGCCTCCAGCTTTGGGCATTTGCCAGCAATCCTTAGCATTCTTTGGCTTATATATGCATCACTCCAGCCACATGGCCATTTCCTCCCTGTGCATCTTCACATTGTCTTCCCCCTGTGTGACTCTCCCTCTGTCCCAACTTCCCTTTTTAGAACAACAGCAGTCAGATTAGATTAGGGTCCATTCTAATGACCTCATTTCCACTCAATTACCTTTCTAAAGACCATTATTCCAAATAAGGCCACATTCTGAGGGGCTGATGGGTAGGACTTCAGCATGTCTTCCTTGGGGACACAATTCACCCCATAACACTTGCATATTACCCCTTTAAAAAGAAGTTTAGTCCAGAGATTAACTCCCAGTTTTGCTGGTTTTACCATTCCCGATCATTTCTTTAAAGCCAAGTAGTCTCTATATTCAAATTATTTCTGCT
This sequence comes from Neomonachus schauinslandi, assembly GCF_002201575.2. NCBI lineage: Eukaryota > Metazoa > Chordata > Mammalia > Carnivora > Phocidae > Neomonachus > Neomonachus schauinslandi. The sequence continues at coordinate 15,680,847 of NC_058411.1, forward strand.
TTATTTCTCTGTTGGCTGGCTATAACAAGTCATATTTTGAGAAGGGTAATGTGTGGTGGGATTATAGCCAAATTCTTTTCTTGTTTGAATTTTATAATTTTTCCACAAAAAAGATTATTTTGAGGAATAAATTAGGGCGTTGGTGTGATAGCCACCAAAATCATAGCAGAAGAATTTTTCCTTGCAAATAGAAAAGAGCCCTAAGGAAGCAGCAGTAGGATTTTCTTCCATATGATGAAAGGATTGATGTCCCATTAGGTTAAGTGACCAGACCAAGGACACACACTTAGAGTCAAAGACAGAAAGAAAACCCAAATGATCACCATAGATGAAGCAAATGCCATTGCTTGCAGCCTGCATATTCAGTTCAATGCTAAGATTCATGCTCACTTTTAGAATCTTTTTTGAATATGACTCTCAAAAGTGCTGAGTTTAGAAGTCAAGCCCTCCTCCATCCCCTCTCATTGGTCAAAGACTCTTCCCTTCCACTGTCCTTGCAAATACCATGTGCTTCCTATATTAAAAACAAACAAACAGGGCGCCTGGGTGGCTCAGTCGGTTAAGCGACTGCCTTCGGCTCAGGTCATGATCCCGGAGTCCCGGGATCGAGTCCCGCATCGGGCTCCCTGCTCCGCGGGGAGCCCGCTTCTCCCTCTGACCCTCCTCCCTCTCATGCTCTCTGTCTCTCATTCTCTCTCTCAAATAAATAAATAGAATCTTTAAAAAAAAAAAAAAACAAACAAAAAACAAAAAACAAAAAAACAAAACAAAACACTGTCTTCTTACCAGGATCAAGAAATGAGAGTATCAAAACACAGTTTGAGAATATTACTGCTCTAATGTAAAGAATATTTCTTGGCAGATTTTTGCCTTGGGCCTCCATTAAAACTGGGAGCATTGAGTGAATTCATGTGAATTATGTTCATGTGGGACATGTGAAAATATCAGAAGCAAAGTGGAAACCCCTGCATTTGGGTCACCCTCATGTACTTGTCTGATTTTGGAAATGACACTGAGTGTCAGTTTTTTCCTACCTGAAATCAAGAGAAAAAAATCATCACCCTTAACTTATAGTGTTGGTGTTATGATAATAACTTGACATCCAGTAAGCATTCCATAAATGTTTATGTGTTCACTCATGTTTATGGAAATATTCCAAGAAATAATTATTTCATCTTGATGATTCTCTATGTAGATAGTATTCAGACAGAGCTATGTTAAATTTCAGCTCTTATGGTTATTACCTCTGTGACTTTGAGCATGTTTCCCTAATCTTTTGGTTACTTCCTGCCTGAAAAAAAAGGGGGGGATAATAATAATCCCTACCTTGGAAGGATATTGTGAGGGTTACATGCAATAATCCATGGAAAGTGCTTCCTGTGCAATCCTAGCCTTTAGGGAGTCTTTCATTTGTGATAATTACTAATGTCATTGTTATTCTTATTTACTGACAGCACTATATTTAGGGTTTGACTATTTTTTACATTTTTTAAATTTTATTTAAGGTATTAGTTCTCTAAACTGTAAATGATTCCAGTTACTTTCTCTTAGAAATAATTTCTCTTGAAATCATTAGCAAAAGACAAAAAGTGGTTTCTCAAGAAGTTTTATGATTAAAATCCCATATCCCATCTGATTAGTTTGAGAAAATCTTAATACATGGTTAAAAATTACCTTGCTTCCAATGTCCACACTACTTAACTTATATTATTAGGTGTTAAACAAAAATTGACTGGAGAATGGATTGTCCAACCAATAAACAATGCAGAAGGTTCTATGTCCTGTATACTATTATTCTTGACCTAAGATAGACCATTTTGGATTTCTATACTCAAAACTCTCATGGCCTCTGTCTCTTCTTCTTTAAAATGATGATGATGATGATGATGATGATGATAATTACTATTATTATTATTATCTTCTAAGATAATTAATGATATTCATGATAATGAAAATGCTTACAACATTTTGTAAATGTTGTCTTTAAATTAACTACCAAAGAAAGATACCTCCTGGAGTAGAAGTATATCACAAGCAGGACAGAGAAGAAGTAAAAGGGAGAAAAAAGAGACATATATTTAAACAGGACACTTTACGTTTCAAGCACAGTGCTCATGTGGGGCTGTGAAATACGTGCTTATTTAGTCTTCATAACAAATGTTGGGTGTTTTGATTACTAACATCTACCCCCTAGGAAAAGTGAAGCACAGAGAAGGGAAAACCACTGAAGGTTACATGTGGGTCCATAGAGACATGAGTTCTGGTTACCTTTTTCAAGATGGCAGACCTAGCACAGAAGTAATTAAGTTTTTCACTTTCCTGATGTCCCAAATGCAAATTAAAGGTACAATAGATACCATTTTTTATGTATTGTTTGGCAAAATAAAAGCATCCTCTTAGACTGTAGATAAATATATATGTTTAGATGGACAATTTAGTAATCTCTATTAGAATTAAAATATGTAAGCTGTTTGATCCAACAATCTTCCTTTTAAGAATATCTATTTTAAAAATAATATTTATGAGTATATATTAATTTATTTTATCATAACAAATTTAAGTTTGTCTGACTCAGTTGTCTCTATTTGCCCTCTAAACCATGTTGTTTCATTATCCTTTCCATTATCATCTCTGCTGTGTCTCTCTATAATTCCTATAGATGAACCAATTGAGCTTAATAGTGAACCAGTTATAAATTAACTTTCTCCATTTTTTAAAAAAAATATTTATTTATTTGAGAGAGAGAGAGAACATGGGGTGGAGGAGCAAAGGGAGAGAGAGAGAATCTCAAGCAGACTCTGTACTGAGTGTGGAGCCCAGTGCACATGACATGAGCCAAAACCAAGAGTCAGACACTTAACTGACTGAGCCACCCAGCTGCTGCATAACTTCCTCTATTTTTATCAAAAAAAAGGAAACCTTACTCATTATTCAGGGATTTTGTAAATTTAATTATTCCTTCAGTTCCTTTTGTCTACCTGAGGCAATAATGTAGTTTTCTCCTAACTTAACTACACTTTCTTTGAACACTTGGTCTCATGGATTCTCAAATTTGGGTTGACAGATTTAGAAAATAAAAATAGAGGATGCCCAATTGAATTTGAATTTCAGATTAACAATAATTAAATTTTTAGTGAATGTTCCTTGCATTATTTGTGACATATATTTTAAACATTTATTTGTTATTTATTTGAAATTCAAATTTAACCAGGTATCCTGTATATTACCTGGAAACTTTTTGGGTGCCTGGGTGGCTCAGTTGGTTGAGTGTCTGCCTTTGGCTCAGGTCATGAGCTCAGGTCCTGGAATCGAGCCTCGCATCGGGCTCCCTGCTCAGCGGGGAGTCTGCTTCTCCCTCTCCCTCTGCCTCTGCTCCTGACTCGTGCTCTCTCTCTCTCTCAAATAAATAAATAAAATATTAAAAAAAACCCTTTCTCAAATACATATCAGGGTTGGTAGTGTCAGTGGTAATGATTGCTTCACCCAAAAATATCAGCAAAAAACAAACTCAGGTATGTCACTCTTTGAAAATCCCTCCCTTTTATTCAACTAAAAGGTCATATTATTCCCAGTTCTCTAATGAGATCACAAACTATAGAATACATCTGAAGTCTCATTGTATCCTATCCTTGAAGCCCCCCCATAGGTGGTTGGGAAGAAGTTGTCCTATATTTACCTATATAGAGATGGAATGAGCGGTATTATTATTGGGTGCTTCATTCTTTGTTGTGTGTGCATTTGATAGGGTGAAAGTCTGAGTCTTACTTTGGTCTTCTGCCCTCTACATTAAAACTCTACTTTCCTGGAGGAAACTCAAATCCTTGTGTAAGAAGCACCCTCACACTTCATAAATAATGGTGTCTTAGGAAAGTTTCTTGGTTGCACTCAACAACCAATTCTATCTTACATACAAGGTGATTTACTGAAATGTTACTGGGTATTCATGGAACTGACAGACCAGACTTGGGAATGGAAAGCATCTGTTGACTCTCAAAAAGTAAAGAACTGGGAATCAGGAAGCATTGCAACATCTTGTAGCTAAAATATCCTGGTTGGGTGCCACAGCCATGTACCTTTGCCTGCCCTGTGGATGACTCCAAGCATTGTGCTTTGCATCAAGAAGTCAGGATTCAGATGCTCCCAGAAAACTGCCCATTAGCCAATATTAGGTCATATTCTCACTCCCAATATGTGCTAGGAAGAGGAGTGAAAGGTTCTGAAGTTGTCAGCTTCTGAACCTCAAATTATCATCTCCTGTGTTTATATAGGATAAGTGAGAGCACTCTGCAATAGAAATCAGAGCAGGAAAATGGATGCTTGGTGGCAAAAAACCTCAACAGTTAGCCACTAAATATTGAAGCATATAAGTTCCCTTACTTGATTTCCAATTTTCTTATCAACCAGGAGTAACCCCCTGCAGACGGAGGAAGCAATCACAACTTTGTGAAAATAAGCACTGTATCTAGCCCGGAGAAGTCATCCTTAACATTAGAAGTTGCTCTCTTTGTGAGGATTTTTCCAAATAGCTGGTTTATTCGTTGCCTTAAAAAACTTAACTTCCCTTCCATCCCCTCGCTAAAAGCACCATTTCAATCACCTGGGGGCTGCAACTCTTCAAAGCTTGTGTGTGTTATCTCAGTCTGAGCTTTTCTGAGTAACAGCTTTCTGCCTTTTTGCTACAAACTTATAATCACGATCACCTAGATGAGGAGTTTTTAACTTAGAATGCGTGAGTAGGTTATAAGGAGTCAGAAAAATCCCTGTAATTTATTGCAATTTTTCAATAAGATTTTGGGTGCATATTCCTCTAGAAAGGATTCACAGTTCTAAAAATGTATATTCTCAAAGGGTCTATTCAGGAAAATAGGGTTCAATGACATAAATGAAACCAGGAATATTAAATGCCTTTGCCAGTTTTGAATAACTTGTTAGTAGCAGAATCAAGGCATCCAGTTCCCAATATAGTTCAAGAAATTATTTGAATTTTGTGCCAGTTATGCATGTGTTTTTAAAGGCAAAAGACAAGGTACATCTTCTTACTAAATATGCCCTTCATTCTCGCAGTCGCAGAATGACACTCTTAGCTTGACCTCACGCTCCATGTTTTGGTGATCCTGACAGAGAACCACTGGCCCAGCAGAAAACTGGGGCCAACCATTCCCTGAATATTTGTATTCTATATAGAGAGAATCTCATATATCTCCTTTCTAACAGGTTCATAGCAGGTTGCCTGAAATGCTTCAAGGATTTAATGACTTTTATCTTTTGAAAAACTTCTAGATTTAAGACATTACTCAAAATATATCTTGAAGTATAATTAGCAGTGACTTTAACAGGGATTCTCTAGAAAACAGAACCTGAGGCAAGGGTTAATGGGATAATGCTTTATTAGGGGAATGCAAACTCAGGGCCACAAGGTTTAAAAGGAAAGGAAGGGAGCAAAAACAAGATGTCAAGTAATGCCAAGTGATGTGTTAGCAAGTTGGCTACCACTCCATGACAAGCCATGAAGAGATATAGCAGGTCCTTCAGCAGATGCACGTGCTGTCAGAACTTCTCCAACTAGGCTGCATGCACAAACCATGGGATAGTCTATGGGAGAGAGAAAATGAGGGAATGTATTGGCCCAGATCTGCCCTATCTCCTGTTTCTCATGGACCAAAGTTTCTCCATGGGGAGTCACTGGCCCACACTGCTATCTGGTCCCCTCAGATACCAGACCTATTATCCATTCACATCTCTGCAGGATTAGACATTTATCTTTAATCCTGAATATCTTCCAGCTCATTATTAATGAGATGTTTTCAAACTTTGATATGTAGTAAGGCAGAAAAAAGCACTAACAGAACTAGAACAGTTGAAAACAGCATGAATACAGCTGTTTCTTTGGCTCTGGAAAAAAGTATGTAATAGAATATCCAGTTCATCAGAATATTCTGATTAAGTTAATTAATTAAAATTATTAATTTTTAGAGTAAGTACATTGCAGTCATGCACTGTTGGATGGATTTTGATGTGAAGACAGAAATTGATCTCCCTGTGACTTGATATAATACATCCATACCGAAGAGGACTTCAGGCATGTGATGGCTAATCTTTACAAAGGTGATTGTTCTTACCTTTTGGTTTTGTTATATACACATTTATTGCAAATACAAACCAGGAAAGTCACTTACAAAAAGGGTCTTCTATGTTGAATAGTCTATATCCCTCTCATGGAGGAAGTAGTTTAAAGTAAACTATAGGTCAAAGGGAGTGCTTGTTCTCTTTCTTTCTTTCTTTTTTTTTTTTTAAGATTTATTTATTTTTTTGAGGCAGAGAGAGAGAGCAAGCACATGAGCAGGGGGAGGGGCAGAGGGAGAGGGAGAAAGAATTTCAAGCAGACTCCCCACTGAGCATAGAGCCAATGTGGGGCTGGATCCCATGACCCGGAGATCATGACATGAGTCAAACCCAGGAGTCAGATGCTTAACAAACTGTGTCACCCAGGCTCCCCAGAAGTGCCTGTTTTCAATAGAGCCTTGCACATAACCAATTTCTTATGAATTTGGGGAACACAGCCTGTGAAACTGTGTTACTTCTGTTTTTTACTTTCCCTTCGCTAGCCTCCTTTTCCACGGACATGTTTCCCTTCAATTGGGCTTCATCTGTTGCTATATAACTGTCAGGTCTCAAATGTTGTCCCATAATTCTTGGATACCGATGAAATGGTAACCAATTCATCATTATCTCAGAAGCAATTTAAAACCTTACAAGTTGGATTTTTGTTCACATAGACCAGGGGCATAGGCCCTGGAGTCAGAGGAATTCCAATTCATTCATTCACTTATTTGTTCAAAAAGTATTTATTGAGTTGCTACTATATTATAGGCACTGTTCCTGATACTGGTATATAACAGAAGAAAATGACAAAAAAAAATGCCCTATGTATTTACCATTTCAATAGGGGAGTTAGCAAAAACAAGATAAATGAATAAATTATATAGTATATTAGATTGTGTTAAATGCTAAGGAGAAAAAAAAGTAAAGGAGATGTAGGTTGAAATTTTAGGGAAGCTTGGGGACATCTCACTGAGAAGGTATTTGATCAGGAGGAGACACATATTTTATGTTGCCTAAAGTTTATATAGGATTTTTGCAAATTTTACAATTATGTATCTCCAAGGGAACTCTTTGCTGGGGCCTCCGCCAACTTTTGTGGGGAGCCTTGCGAAAGAAGGGGATCCTAAGCTTTATTGACTTCATGGTAAATGCACTTCTGCCTCTGATACTTATGACCTGATGATTTTGGTCAAGCAACTTAATCTAGGAAGTTTTCCCAACTGTGAAAAGGAGATAATAGAAGTATTGGTCTACTTTATTGGAGTGTTATAAGGCTCAGACAAGATAATGCACATAAAACATTTATTACTGTATTAAGCACACGATCAACGCCAAATTCCTAAAATCTTAAACATGTTATTATGTGTTCTCTTAGTTTTGCTCACTTGCTTACTTTATTTACATGTCAAGGTTATTTGAGTTCCTCATCATCTTTTTTTTTTTTAAAGCAACATGCTGGTTAGATCAAAACATCCTGGTTTAGCTCAGCTTTTTATCATGCTCAAGGCTGGGAAGGAGGAACGAAATGACATGAATTGGACACCTACCTTTCCTAAGTATTTTGTATGTATTTATTTATTTAAACTCCTAACAAGCTACGAGCATGTGAGACATAGATTATTAGACTCATCTTTTATATAGAGACATAGAAGAAGCTCAGAAAGATTAAGTAAATTATCCAAAGTCACTCAGTTTATAGGGACAAACTGGGATGCAGTCACAGATACCCGTACTTAAACCTTTATGCTTCCATGAAGTCTGAATGAATAAAGATCTTCTGCAGAAATGAATTATTCATAAAGAGAAGGTAGCATTCTTATCACTCAGTTGACCTTAAGGAAATTAATTACCAACACAAGGCATGATATTTACATATTTGTACCTGGCCCATTAAGGATTCTGGAGCAGAGGAAATTGGCAAAGATAAGACAGGAGCTGAATTTGATTTTCAGCCTGAATTATTGTTAGTAGGTTTAATAAGTGCAAACAAGCTAAGAGGACTTGCTGAAGAACACTTAGGAAAGAAAGCCATATAATGCCACCCAGGGCTCTTTACTAAATCACTATGCTCTCCTTGAGTCTCTGCAACAATCTGACAGATTTCCCCCAAGGGCAGTTGCCTGCAGCCCTGGTGACAAGACTCTACTCACAAGATCAGCCTGCCCATTGCAAAAAGGCCTCCTAAAGCAGCCGGTCCAATTCTCTTAATTCCCACTGGGGATCCATCTGTTCTCTAATCACCAATGCCAGCCTTGTCCTGTGGGAGCCTACTAGAGCTGGCAGTGACCTTGTTGAATATATCTGGTCCTGATCTTACTGGTGATTATGTGGTGATTAGGCTTGACGTGGGAAGTTTCTACTGAAGTTGAGCTGGAGAACACAATTACAAAATAAGCATTTCTGACATGGACACTATGACCACACACTTGCCTAGCAAAGATGCCAGCTCACTTGAGGGCCAAAGTTTTAAGAGAGAATTTGGCTGAGTTTTTGGGAGGCGCAGGGTGGTGGCTGGCAATTACTAAGATTTTGTTTTTTTAAACTAATACAAAGATTTTGTTCAAGAAGATTATGAAAAAAAAAGTTAGCTTTTTAAAACTCAACTCTTCCCATAATTTGCCTTGATGACTTCCTACCTCTCAAACCCCCACAGCTAACATAGAATCTGATATAAATGAACTAAAACAAACTCAACAGTGTGGGATATAATTATAGGAAAGACCATGAACTCTATCAACAAACATCCATGTACTTTGGCAGGTGGAACAGGTCATTTATAAAAACTATTCTTAAATAAAGAGACAAAAATTAGAACCATTCAATATATTGCCAGCATGGAGAAGTGAAAATTGTGATTTCCCTAGTCAAAAGAGGAAGAACAAAGACAAATCTTAAAGGTAAACTGCAGGCTTTGTAAAGTAGACCTACATATATCAAGATTGTCATGGTTTGTCATCATATTAAAACATAAAAAACAATTTATGTTAATAACAATCATTGTGAGTCATTAGTAAGAACTTTGAATATACGTGGGGTGCCTGGGTGGCTCAGTCATTAAGCATCTGCCTTCAGTTCAGGTCATTATCCCAGGGTCCTGGGATCGAGCCCCGCATCGGGCTCCCTGCTCGGTGGGAGGCCTGCTTCTCCCTCTCCCACTCCCCCTGCTTGTGTTCCCTCTCTCGCTATGTCTGTCTCTCTGTCAAAAAAAAAAAAAAGAACTTTGAATATAGGTTCAGGTTTATGAAGATGAGAAAATGATATATTGTATTATAAAAATATTTCGTTAAAAAAAAAAGAAAACAGGGAATACCATTGCTCATTAGTAAACATGCTGTGGCCACCCGAAGAATCCATTTTTCTCGCACAAAGTGTGGATTGACCTGTAATGAGCATAAACCGTGGAGTCAGCATGTAGGGGCATGAATCCCAGCTCACAGAGCTATGGAATATTGAGCAATGATGGACATTATTATTGTTGTTATTCCTTTGAGCGATGTATGCATCTATATAAATAGGAATTGCCCATTTATAAAAGTGGAGGCTAGAGGAGTTTACCTAGGAAAAGAGATAATCACACTAAAGAAAAGAAGGGCAAATCATGTGTGCTTTGGTTTTATCGCTTATAAAATGGGAACAAAAATACCCTTGTTGTAATGATCAAACAGGTGTTATTTCATGTATGGTGAAGGCATGGCCTGGTAATTCCTTTCTTCTCCCTATTTCCTCTATTGCTCTGGCCATTGGGATTATTTAGTCCAAATCCTGACTCCAGGCAGATGATGGCAGTGCTCTCTCCCTTTCAGTCTAGTGATCACAGGCTGGCATACCTGTTTTTGTGATTCTACTGGAACAGCTTTTTTGATTACCTTTTTCAGGGGGAGGGGCAAGGGGCAAGAGTTTGTTTTGTTTGTTTGTTTTCATGCAATATCCCACCACCTGAGACAGATTCTCAGCTATCAGCTAATGAATTCTAGATTCTACTCCTTTGCCCTGATAGGTCTTTTGGGTAAACGACATGCTTAGAACATTAATGACAGATACATAAGTATTTGAGTTGGGGGAAAATGAGACTGCCATTCACCATTTAAAGAGAAACTGACCTGGCAGTAGAGCATGATGGTTGAGAGATGGGGATACAGGCCAGTTAACTAAAATTCAATTCAGAAAATGATCAATTTATAAAGTGACCAATTAACCAAATTAGAGATGTTCTCCAATGTTTGATTTCACTGGGGTTTTGCTGCTGCCAAGGCTTTTTTCAGACTAGCATATTTGTCTTTTCCAATGTCCCGTAATTTTATTTGGGAATGGATGAGCTAACTCTTAAAGGCTGTCCACTCTCTTGCAGATTTACATCCTGACCAAAAACTGTGTCTCTGTACTAGTCCTAAACACATACCTCCTTTGTTTGAGTTTTTGGCCAATTGATCATACACTGAGCTAGTATTTGCCAAACTGGCTTTCAGTGAATTAGGTTTTGATGAAAATCCAAGAATTTGAATTTGACATTGACTTCTGGGTTCTGTTCTTTTTTCCCCACTTGCCAGCTTGGTAACCTTGGCAAGTAAACATTCCTGACCTTCAATCTTCACACTCATAAAATACAAATGATGAAAGGATCTTTACATAAGGTTGTGTGGGTCAATGAAGTAATGCACACAATGCGTTGAACATAGTGAAATACATAGTAAGGGCTAAAACACTGTAAATTATTATCTTGTAAGTTTCAGATTACCATGATCTGCTCTTTGTTTCTACTATTGGAAACAAAGGAAGGCTTGTGTGTGTGTATGTGTGTGTGTGTGTGTGTGTGCCTGTTATGGGCAAGACACTGTGTTAAGAGTTACACGTATGTTACCTCACTTGGTTTTTATAAGAATTAGCGTGATACCCCAACAAAAATAAGAAACTTCAGTCTAGGTCTACAAAATTGGTCAATCTTTTAGAGATAATTCATGGAAGAATTGGGATTAGAACCCATGTCTATCTAACTCCAAAGTTCCATTAACACAGTATGTTCTGACTACTATGTATCAGCTCTTTTTTTTTTTAAAGATTTTATTTATTTATTCATAAGAGACAGAGAGAGAGAGAGAGAGAGGCAGAGGGAGAAGCAGGCTCCCTGCTGAGCAGGGAGACTGATGCAGGACTCGATCCCAGGACCCTGGGATCATGACCTGAGCCGAAGGCAGACGCTTAACCATCTGAGCCACCCAGGCGCCCTATGTATCAGCTGTTATTTGTTTGTTTGCTTTTAGTCAGTAAACCTTTCCTCTGCCTCCTATCAATTATCTTTGATTTTTAAAACACTGATGCCAGGAACCTGGATGGCTCAGTGGGCTAAGTGTCTGCTTTCAGCTCAAGTCATGATCTTGAGGGGGAGAAGGGTGTCCTGGAATCGAGCCCCAGGAGGTGTCCTGGGATCAAGCCCTGCAAATGTTGGGGTCCCTGCTCAGTAGGGAGTTGAGTCTGCTTCTCCCTCTGCCCCTCCCCCTGCTCGTATATGCTCTCTCTCTCTCTCTCAAATAAATAAATGAATAATCTTAAAAAAATAAAATAAAAAATAAAACACTGATGCCTATTAACCACATCATGATTTCTTGAATCGGTAAGTTTAACAAGTGATGTGAATATTTAATGCTCTTACTACTTCCTTCTTTACAATTTCTAAAAATGTGTTATTAATATGATAGTGCTTTGGGGTTAAGGAAATATATACTGGGAAAAAAGTATCACTCATAGATTTATATGTGCGGGTTGAAAGGAAGGTGCATGGGTGGAGGATATACTATTGTAACAGAGACAACTGGAAAGATGATGATGGTGGCATTACTTCATGTTTGTAGGCGGTTGTCATTGATAGTTTGTGGGGCCCTTTCACATACATTTATCTAATTAAATCCTTTGAGGATGAAAGATGAGAAATTGTTAGCCTCATTTTAGAGATGAGCGAACTACATCTCCAAGAGGTTAAGTGATTTAACAAAGGTCGTATATTCATTTAGTACATTGTAGAGCTGAGAACAGAGCTTAGATCTTCCCAGGGCAATTTTGTAACACTGGAAATAAATGAGATTAAGTGCTAAGGAGAAAGACTGCTATTATAGGTGTCTCCCGATATCAATCCTCCCATTTTCTCTTAAAGAGAGAACTTCCTTTGCCAAAGCACATGACCTTCTAGAATAGTGAATACATCGCCCTACCTCCCCTCAGCTGTGATCGATTAGCTTCGGAGAGCCTTCCTTACAATGTAGCTTATCCTCACCCCTTGTTCCTCATTTCCCTCTCCTCTTCTATCCTTCCTGAAACAGGGATATGATGACGACGGGAGCTCCATCTTGGGTCATGCCCTTGAAGATCACACTATAGGGCTGGTTAAAGAGAAAGCCTGAAAACATCCTGTGTTCCAGACAATTGGTGAGACTCCACACCAGACCCAGACTTCCCACTTCTAAATTTCTCTATGAGAAAAAAAAACAAAAAACAAAAACAAACTTCCATCACATTTACACTGCCATTATGTTGTAACCAAACCCTATCCTAGGAAATTTAGTAACTATTAGAGGTTTTTGTCCCTGAGGTAACAAAATACTAATCTGAAAACCAGAATAGCTGGTCAAACAGAATCAAGACCAGATGGCTAACTTGACTCCTTTGGTAAAGAAGCACATTCAGACAGTTTACCAAATTTAGGAGTGCCTGAGAGCTGTCAAAACTGTGCCTGTTGAAGGCACTGTGGTCAAATGTTGGTAGAGTGGGCAGGTTTCTTACTTTGGGGAGATACTTAGAGATTCATAAAGACACACCCATACAGACCATAGGACACTTTCTCCACAGGGTGCCATGGCTGTACGCATGTTGGGTAGGAGAGCTACAGAGAAAATTAGGGCAGTTTGGGGAAAGATATTGTTCATTGTTCATTAGTTTTGATCTCCTTCCCCTGAGTTGCTTATCTCATTTAAAGAGGGCTTTCATATCAGGAGTATTGGACCTGTAGGCTCTACAATAAGCAGTGTACTTAGCTTTGATTCCATGGCATCTCTGAAACAATTTTCTGAACTGACTTAGTCACAGAATATGTATTTTCTGTCAGAAAATGTCACCTGTCACCTACTTGCACAAGTTACACAGCCATGTGGATACACAGGAAGTAACTTTTTCTTGTAGTTGAAAGTGTGCAAAACTGTATCACACATAGCATCTCACTCAGTCATTCCACATCTTTAGTCATTAATTTTTTATTTTTATAAATTTTTAAATTTTAGAATAGTTTTAGATTTATAGAAAATTTTTGTAGGTAGGGGCGCCTGGGTGGCTCAGTCGTTAAGTGTCTGCCTTCAGCTCAGGTCATGATCCCAGGGTTCTGGGATTGAGCCCCGCATCGGGCTCCCTGCTCAGCGGGAGGCCTGCTTCTCCCTCTCCCACTCCCCCCTGCTTGTGTTCCCTCTCTCGCTGTCTCTCTTTCTGTCAAATAAATAAATAAAATCTTTAAAAAAAAAAAGAAGAAAAAAGAAAATTTTTGTAGTTCTCATATACCCCAGATGCAGTTTCCCCTATCGTTATCACCATAATTGAGAATACTTACTGAACTTTGTCATAATTAACAAACTACTGTTGACTTTTATTAACTAAATCTGTATTTTATTCAAACTTTCCTAGTTTTTACTTACTGTCCTTTATTTGTTACAGAATCGCATCCAGGATACCACATTATATTTAGTTATTGAGTCTCTTTAGGCTTCTCTTGGTTGTGATAATTCCTCAGACTATCTTTGTTTCTGATATCCTTAACAGTTTTGAGAGGTATGGTCAGGTGTTTTATAGAATTTCCTCGATTGGGATTTGTGTGATTTTTTTTTTCATGATTAGGCTGGGGTGATGGGTTTTGGGAAAGAAGACCATATAAGATGCCATTCTCTTCACATCATATCAAGGGACAGGATTTATCACTGATGATAATCACCTTAATCACCTAGCTAAGCTAGCCCTTGCCATGTTTCTCCATTATAAAGTTACTCAGACACTAGTTTTTAATGATTAATTTTATAAATTCCTCAAATAAACTGAGGTACACTTATATAAATATGTGCAGTACAATAGGACAAAAGTAGGCAAGGCGAGTAGGTGGAATGAGAAAATGAGGACAAGGAAGTAAGAAGAAGCAGAGGCAAAGTAAGTGTACAGAAATGCCCACCAGAACATGCTGTACCATTACTAGAGATAGATTGCAAATTAGCTCTAAGCTTCTTTGGAGCCAAACACAGAAATGGAAATATGCTGTGTTAGGGGACTTGTTTTTCTTAATAAGTTTTGTCCTTGTGCTTGTCTGCCAAAATTTGTTATATTTGTCCTGTCAGAAGGATAATATGATGTAGTGGTCCACATTTTAACATATTTCTATCTATCTATCTATCTATCTATCTATCTATCTATCTATCTATCTATCATCTATCTCTATCATCTATCTATCTATTATCATCTTTATTTAACTACTTATCTAAGTTCTTTCCTATAATTTAAAGGTGTATTAACTAAGCAGCATTCAATATATAGCTCTTTAAATCTGGCTTATAAAATGTGAAAATTTATAATGCTTTTATTAAATAGACTGCTTATGTTTCAGACAATGCACATCAGTACCATTCTTTATAATGAGCTTTTGATAATTTCTGAGTGTCCAGAAGTTGAGGTTATATTTTATAGCAAAACAAAAACAAAAATCTAGAGTGAAGATATTTCTATGGCACTATGGAATTCTCTAAAGGAAGGCCGAGCTTATACTATCTTATGAAAAATAGTGACCCTCAATAAAACACCTGGCCATGGGAGTATTTTATAGAAGGGGATACAATCTTAGAAGAGTACATTGATGTACCCAATATCTGGTAGTCAATAAAAGGCAAGGCTAGGACTCAAAAATTGATTGTCTTCAGAATTCTCATTGGGGGAATTTGTATACCAGATCAGGTCAGCAGATATTATCCTGATAATTATTTAAGTGGTAAATATCTCAGCCAGAACAACTAAATATCTTCATTTTAGGTTGCTTTCTAAAGGTAGCATGGTTTCAGAGCTCGCATTTTCAGTCAGTTAGATATAATTTGAATCTGTGACCCTCATTATTGACCATTCTCTCCATAGTACCTAGTATAGTGGTTGGCCCAAAATGAGTACTCAGGACATTTATGTTTTATCATGATCATTATTATTGTTATTTATATTGCAGGTCCTCAAAACAGGTGTTGACTGACTACATTAATAGAAGAATAATGAATGGACTAATTAGTAAATGAATGAATTCAAACTTTAACCTTCCCCAGCTCTGTGATGTTCAGGCAAGTGAGGATAATAGTACCTAATGATCCATTTGTGTGAAAAACTGTATGAGATCAGAATGAAGGCATGTGGTACCTCAGTTAATATGTAATAGGGCTTGTAAGGACAAAAACAAACTATCCAGCTTATTGCATCAGCTTCAGGTAGTTGAGACACTATATTTCTTTATCTCTGTGATTTAATCCATCAGCTTTTAAAACATATATTTGGAAGGGCTAGGAAAGGAAACTGTAAGGAGCATTCCAATTTCAGAATTATTAAAACATGAAAAAAACCACGCTGGTTCAACACAAACAAGTATGGCATTTTTATTTATGAATTATTAAGTTGAAATTTTAAGCCTTATATGAGCTTAGATGCTACAAAGCAATTTTCTCAGGGACAAATCATCCTTGAACAAACAGACCTTGAGGTGAAAAACTTAATTTTTGCTCTCCAGAGAAGTAGCAGTGCCCTTAAGACCTTGCACAGTAGTCAGCCCATCCCTGCCTACAGCATTCCACACAAGAGGCACAGACGTGGAGAGCCTCTGAAGCTTCTTATGACAATCACTCCCAAGGGCATATATGTACAACATGGTCTATTTGTGCTAAGTGTATGCAAAAGTCAGTGCCAAATCTGTAGTTTGCTTAATGATGGAATAAAGACCACTTAAATTAATGGATATTTGAAATCCATGCTTCCAATACAATTATTGGAGCAAGAGACATTAATTATTCCCATTACTTTGCTCCAAACCTCCCAACAGGCTGCTCCTTTGACTCCTGAATACAACTATCTGCTTTGTTCCTAAGTGAACTTAATTCATCAGGTGGGTCTGTTTCCAAGCTCTTAGCGCCTCACATATAACACTTCAGCTAAATTGAGAAGAGTAATTACTTAAAGTGACAAACAGAAGAATGCTAATTAACTAAGAAGTTCATTTCAGGGCACTTAAACTAGAGTAGTGCAAAGTAAAGAGGTCATGATTTAATGTATTTGCTTGACTTGCTTTTGTAAAATACAGTTCTTCATTATAATAATGCCAAAGAGCAAAAGTGTGTTGCATTAACAAAGAATTAATGACTCTTGGTTACTGAGGAGATCTGATTCCTGTGTTTTTTATTCACAAAATATATAAGATTCATGATAGAGAATAAAGTTAATAATCTCAGATTTTTATCTTGTTATAAATATTTCAAGTATATCTTAATGTTACTAATGTTCAGGCTTAAAAATCAAGCTGAGTATATTGAAAAATTCGCTAAAATCTACATGATTAAAACTCAATTATAGAAATATTTAGAAAATTTTCATTAAGGTTATATATTTGATATGAATGTACAACCTTATGAATAAAACTGCTATAAACATCTGTACGCAGGTTTTTGTGTCAACATAAATTTTCAAATTCTTTGAATAAATACTAAGGAGCATAATTGCAGGATAGTTTTTGGTAAAAGTATATTTAGTTTTATAAGAAACCAGCATATTGACTTCCAAAGTGACTGTACCATTTTGCATTTCCACCAGCAATGTATAATAGTTCCTGTTGCTCCACATACTTGCAGGCATTTGATGTTGTCCGCATTCTAGATTGGCCATTCTGATAGATGTGTAGTAGTGTCTCATTGTTTTAATTTGCATTTCCCTGATGACACACGATGTGGAACATTTTCTCATATGTTTATTTGACATCTGTATATCTTCTTTGGTGAAGTGTCTGTTAAGGTCTTTGGTCCATTTTTAAATTGTGTTTGTTTTCTTATTCTTGAGGGGTTTTTTTTTAAAGATTTTATTTATTTATTTGACACAGAGAGAGAGCTAGCAAGAGAGAGAGCACAAGCAGGGGAGTGGCAGGTAGAGGGAGAGGGAGAAGCAGGTTCCCTGCTGAGCAGGGAGCCCGATGTGGGGTTCAATCCCAGGATCCTGGGGCCATGACCTGAGCCGAAGGCAGACGCTTAACCAACTGAGCCACCCAGGCACCCCCTATTCTTGAGTTTTAAGCGGTTCTTTTATATATTGTGTAACAGTTTTTTATCAGATGTGTCTTTTGCAAATATCGTCTCTGAGTCTATGATTTGTCTTCTCATTCTTTTGTCATTCTGTTTCACAGAATGATTTTCTTTTTTCAATTTGTATAACTTAGTAGCAATTTCTGTCATGGCTTGTGCCTTCGGTATTGTATCTAAAAGTCATCACCAAAGCCAAGGTCATCTAGGTTTTCTCCCATTTTATTTTCTAGGAGTCTCATAGTTTTGCATTTTACATTTAGGTCTATGATCTATTTGAGTGAAATTTTGTGAAAAGTGTAAGGTCTATGTCTAGATTATTATTATTATTATTATTATTATTATCTATTTTTGCATGTTCAGTTGTTTTGGCACCATTTGTGGAAAAGATTGCCATTTCTTGTTGTATTGCCTTTGCT
Source organism: Neomonachus schauinslandi (assembly GCF_002201575.2). NCBI lineage: Eukaryota > Metazoa > Chordata > Mammalia > Carnivora > Phocidae > Neomonachus > Neomonachus schauinslandi. The sequence continues at coordinate 15,698,695 of NC_058411.1, forward strand.
CTTTTGTCAAAGATCAGTTGACTACATTTATGTGGATCTACTTCTGGGCTCTCCATTCTATTCCATTGATTTATTTGTCTATCTTTTTGCCTCTCTATACCACACTGTCTCGATCACTGCAGCTCAGTGTAAGTCATGAAATCAAATAGTGCCAGTCCACCAACTTTGTTCTCCTTCAATATTATTTTGGTTAATCTGCTTTTTTGCCTCTTCATATAAATTTTAGAATTATTTTATTGATATTCACAAAACTTTCTGGGATTTTGATTGGGATTGCATTGAATCTATAGATCAAGGTTGGAAGAATTGTAATTTTGAAAATATTGAATCTTCTTATCCATTAACATGGCATATCTCTCCATTTATTTGGTTCTTCTTTAATTTTGTTCATCAGAGTTATAATTTTCTTCATATATTTTGTTGTATATATTTTGTTAGATTTATACCTAAGTATTTCACCTTTTCTCGGGGCTAATGTAAGTGATATTGTGTTTTTAATTTCAAATTCCACTGGTTCATTGCTGATATAATAAGAAAGTGATTGACTTTTGTATATTAACCTTGTACCCTGCAACAGTACTATAATCGCTTATTAGTTCTAGGAGTTTTTTGTTGTTGTTGTTGTTGTTGTTGTTGATTCTTTCCAATTTTCTATGTAGATAATCAGGTCATTTGTGAAGAAAGACAGTTTTCTTTCTTCCTTTCCAATCTGTATATCTTTTATTTCCTTTCCCGGTCTTATTTCATTAGCTAGAATTTCCAAGATGATGTTGAAAAGGAGAGGTGAGAGGGGACACCCTGGGCCATACCTGATCTAAATGAGAAAGTTTCCAGTTTTTCTCCATTAAGTATGGTGCTAGCTGTAGGATTATTTGGTAGGTATTTGTTATCAGATTGAGGAAAGTCTTATCCATTATTAGTTCACTGAGAGTTTTTATAATAAATGGGTGTCAAATCTTTTTTCTGCATCTATTGATAAGATCACGTGATTTTTCTTTTTTATCCTGCAGATGCAATGGACTATATTAATTGATTTTTTAATGTTGAACTAGCCTTACATACCTGATAAATCACACTTGGTCATGGTGTATAATTCTTTTTTTTTTTTTAAGATTTTTTATTTATCTATTTGGGGGAGAGGAGAGAGAAAGTGAGCACGAGTGAGGGGAGGGGCAGAAGGAGAAGCAGACTCCCCACTGAGCAGGGAGCCAGATGCAGGGCTTGATCCCAGCACCCTGAGATCATGATCTGAGCCAAAGTCAGATGATCAACCGAATGAGTCACCCAGGCACCCATTTTTTTAAATTTAAATTCAATTAGCCAACATCGTTAGTTTCAGATGTAGAGTTCAGTAATTCATAATTCTTTTTATACATTGTTGGTGTCCATTTGTTAATGTTTTGATGAGGATTTTTGCATTTATATTCATGAGACATATTGGTGTGTAGTTTTGTTTTCTTATAATATCTTTATCTGGTTTTGTTGTTAAGGCAATGCTGATCTCATAGAATGAGTTATGATGCATTCTCCTTGCTTCTACCTTCTAAAACAGATTGAGGAAAATTGGTATAATTCCTTAAATGTTTGGTGTAATTCATTAGTGAATTTATCTTGGCCTGGTGCTTTTTGTTTGGGGAGATTATTAATTATTAATTCAATTTCTTAAATAGATATAGACCTATTCATATCATCTATTTTTTTTCATGTGAGTTTTAGCAGCTTGTGTCTTTCAAAGAATTGGTCCATTTCATCTAGCTTTTAAGTTCATGGGCATAGATTTATTTATGATATTTTTAAACTATCTCTTCAATGTAGAATATAGAATCTGTAGTGATGTTCCCTGTTTCATTTTGGATATTAGTAATATGCTTTCTCTCTCTTGTTTTCTAAGTTAGCTTGACTAATGGCTTATCAATTGTATTGATCTTTAAAAAAAACACAGCTTCTGGTTTTGTTGTTTTTTTCTATTGACTTCCTGTGTTAAATTTCATTGATTTCTGCACTAATTCTGTTATTTCTCTTCTCATTATTACTTTGGATTTAATTTACCATTCTTTTTCTAGTTTCCTAAGGTGAAAACTTAGATTATTGATTTTAGATCTTTCTTCTTTTCTAATAGCTCATGTCATAAATTTCCCTTGAAGTACTACTTTTGTTGTACCCCACAAATTTTGATAACTTTTGTTTTCATTTTCATTTACTTCAATCTATTTTTAAACTTTCTCTTGAGATCTGTCTTTTTTCTCATGTGTTATTTAGAAGTGTTATTTAATCTCCATGTATTTAGAGATTTTTCCATTTTTCTTTCTGTTATTGATTTCTATATTTACTCTATTGTAATATATACTTTTAATTTATCTCAATCTTTTCACAATAATGTATAAGTATTAAGATGATCAGAATAGAAAACAGAGCAAGTTAGAGGTTGAATCAATTAAAGCCAACAAGTTTAGTTTAATAATATGCGTTTGATATCAAAAAATAAATTGAGATTCTATTTTCACAAAAAGCATGGTGCCTGGCACCAAGATAGGTACTCAACAAGTATTTATTGACTGAAGTAGAGAATAATCTCGATACACTAGCATAGGGGTGATAAGGACTTTGGAATATATTATAAAATGGGGGGAAAAAAAGCCTCTAGATATATATGTTTGCAGTATAAGATGGAGTATGTTCTCCTGGAATGGCAGGAGGTCCAAGTGATTGTTTCTGTCGCCATTGTTACCAGCCACCAACTATTGTGACAATTTAAGTAGCTAAACCTGAAAAATGCCCCCCTTTCCCCACAGCTCCACCCTAGCATTCTCCCCACGAGTATTATAGGCTGATTTGTGTCCTCCCCTGCCAAAATTCTTATGTTGAAACCTTAACCTCCAGTATCTCAAAATGTGACTATATTTGGAGTTGGGTACTTTAAAGAAGTGATTAAATTAAAATGAAGTTTTTAGGCTGGGTGCTAATCTAATCTAAACTTATGTTCTCATAAGAAGAGGAAATTTGGGTACGGAAAGAGACACCAGGCATACATGTTCATGGGAAAACTATATGAGGATTCAACAAGAGGGTAGGCATCTGCAAGCTAAGGGGAAAGGCTTCAGAAGAAATTGAACCTGCCAGCACCTGGATCCTGGACTTCTAGCCTCTAGAACTGTGACAAAATAAATCTGTTGTTTAAGACACTCAATCTGTGGGTCTTTTTTTTTTTTCTTTTTCTTTTTGTTACAGTAGCCCAAGCAAACTAATACAATCAATTACCCTTCTTTCATTTCTGACTATTCTGTTTTCCTGTCCACTTACTGATTTTCTCCACTTTATACATTTGGATTTTTACTTTACCCTAATAATAAAACAATTGTGCACAAACATGTACATATAAAACAAGACCTTCTCCTTAGCTTTGTACCCTTCCCTAGCTATCACACTATCTTTTTCTCTCCCTTCTTAATCAAATGTTTGTCTGACAGATTACACTTGGTGTCTGCATTTACTCAATCCTGATTTGTCTACAATGTTTTGCAATCACGATTGTGTCTGTACCACTTCATTAAAACCTCACGAAGTCAAGTAGTGACTCTCTAAATGACAAATTCAATAAACGATTCTTAGTTTTCATCTTATATGGCTTTTACACAAACTTTGATTTTGTTTATTGTTCTTCAGATTTTGAAACTCTCTCTCCTTTGATGTCCATAATGCTATTATTTTCTAGTTCACTTTTACCTCTTGCCACCTCTTCCTGGTTTCCTTCTTCTAATGGTCTTCTGTGACACTTTAAATGGTGGTATTATCCAAGGTTTTACCTTAGCTTTCTTTTCTCAAGACCTTACCTTGTATCTCTGGGTGATCTTGCCCTTTCCTCTAATTTTACAACTACTTTTACCTTGAAAGAACAATTTATATAGCTGTAGGCCAAGACTGTTTCTGAATTTCAGACTTGTACTTCTCTCTTTCTTCTACCTACCATCTTTTCTCTGTGGCTATTTAAAAAAATCTTTAAGAAAAGCACAGATTCCCTCCCTCAAACCCATTTTTCTTGAATCTTGAATCTGCTATGGGCTTATGACCCATCCTGGATATCTGACCTATTTCTTTTTCTTCAAACAAATGTAGATAATATTTTTCTGATCATGAGTGATAAAAATTGACAAAAGTAATAATTCTAATCACCTTCCATGTAAATAAAGGAACACAAAATAAAGGAACACAAAATAATTCTTTACAAAAAATTACCACTGCTTACACCAGAGTCAGGGAGTGACATCCCAGTAATTCAACCAACTGTATGGGTTTAACAATCTTCTCCCATGCCTGCATAGTGCCTCTTCATATTGAAAGTACAGCCTGCAGAAGGGATCAGAAGCTGTGGCCTTGTTGACCAAATAATGTGAATATAATGGCCTGCTTTGATGATTCCAAAAGAAAAAAAATATTAGTCAATTTGTTTTTCTAGTTTTTATAGAAGTTGAAGCTTACTTATTACTCAAAGTGATAGTGCCCATTTGGACATGGGTTAGGATGGGTGTGTTATGATTGATTCTCCAGCAGTTAGTGAATGGAAGGAGCTTGTTATTAGCTAAGGATAGACTTCAGATGATCTCAGGAAGTGTGTAAAAATCTAAGACTTATTACTGGAAATGAGAAAAGTGAGAAAGATTTAGAACACACACACACGCACTCCAAAAGAGCCAGGTATGTCAATCAATCATGACCCCCAGTTTTCTGGGATCATACAGCTATGGCAGTATTGGGAGACCAAGAGAGAGTTAGTGGAGAAAAACCATCTATTCTGGTTCTAAATTTTTTCCAGTTGACAGTTTCTCATAACGAGGGGCTTACTATGAGATGAAATTAATGGGTATCTGCAAATCAGAACAAAAGATGTGTGTGTAGAGGCTGAGACTGCCCTCATTTGCTGTCATTACATTTCTCACAGTCAACACAGATGGATGTAACACATTATCTTCCACCCCAATTCTCTTTTTCCCAAATGGATTTCCTTCCTAGAAATCCACTTCTGTATCACCACCAGGTACCCATGCTGGAAGGCTAGAATTCAAACCCAACATCTTCCTTTCCTTTATGCCCACATGTTGAGTCTCACTTCTAAATATCTCTTGAATTCATACTCTTTTCTTCATTCTTACTACTTGAGTTATGGTTCTCATCACAGCTCTCTAGTGGGCTATCTTGTTCCAATCTCCCCCTTCGATCAGCCCTCTAAGTGCCACCAGAATAATAATTTAAATATTTAAGTACCATTATGGAGCTTTTGCTTTATTTAAAAGATTTTCATGGCCAAAAATTAAAACAAGGCAAACAATAAAACACTTGGCTGGACAGCTTTAAATACTCTTCCATCTTAGGGTTCAAAAATCCACATCCATTTTGGAAACAAGGAAAACAATAGCATAGCTATAAGGTAATCATGGGTTCCCTATAGTGCTTAACTTGAGTCTGTACAGTCACATATATTCCTTCTCTTTTGGTTTTTCATGCCTATCCAGAAACCTTGTGGAATATTAGAATTTAATGCTATTATCATCAAATCATCAAACAAGAATCTGTAATTCTTATGTGGGAGGAACTGTGCTGGACCCTTTTGTATATACATGATCTATCTAAAATGGTCCCAGTCTCAGAGCCGTATTCTGGTAGAACTTGAGTCATCTCCATCCCTTATTTGTAATAAGAACAATGTTCTTGTGATATTTCAAGGAGGTATCATAGAGCCATGCATTAACAGTATCTTCCCTGTTTTTAGAATATATCCATAATTCATTCCTCCTACAAGAGTGGGAGGCTTTGATGTGCTTATTATATAACTGAAGGGATTATGCAAGTTTTCTTTGTTAAATGGACTATTTTTTTTAAAACACAAGTCAAATACTTTTTTAATCCCTTGCTTAGTATCTAAGTATCTATAAACATGTAAATAATGTACTAGATAACACCTCATATCTAACATATAATAGATCTAAAATTGTACAATTAGTTAATAAATACTGTACTTAGATCTTTGGGAGTAACTATCTTTTTCTAGATTCCTAAACATATTTTGTGTGAAGGGAGTACATACCTTGAAACCTATCATTCTCTGAACCAATAAAGCTGAAAAAATATTAGTTGCACTAAAAGATATTCATTTCTATATAGAAAATCCCAGAGCGTGTGCATGGACACACATTGTGTATATATGTATATATGTATACACACATTTGTGTGTATTAATTGTATTTCTCATCTTTGGGAGAATTTTTGTATCTTTAAATATATGTTTTCATTTGCTCTTCATGGAGCAAATTTGTTAGTGAGTATCTTCTGTAGGAGAATCATTCAACATGGCTTCATTTTCTGCTTTTTCTAGAAAGGCCACCTCTCTGCTTTCATATAGGCCAGCTAATAGCATGGTAGTTATTATGTCTGTAATTTGTTAAAACATTTTAACATGGAAAGTGTGATAAAATGTGTGTGCTGGTTTCAATCTACACCCTGAGGTTAGTCAGCGGTCCTTATGCAGCATTCATATCCCACGAAAGGGCCTCTCCTGTTAATCAGAACAGATGCACTCAGAAACAGCTACTCTGATGGAGCTTCTTGGAATTCCTTTACTCAGTTTATCACTAGAGGCTTTAATAATCAGTACAATGACTGTTGAGAGAGGCCACATAACTGAAATTAGTGGTATTAAAAATATGTTGATTGTCAAATATATCTTAGAGAAAATCCTGCTTTGCATGAATAGGGAAAGCATAAAATCTAGCAGATCTTTTACTCTTGGTCCTTGAAAATGGTCCCCTGGCCTTGACCCCTGAATAGTCCTGTGTCCTACCAAAGGTTTGGAGGGGTCTTTGTTGCCTTACTCTGAGAGTGGTTTAGCTTAATCTTGTATTGTGACTCTTAGGCAATTTTGGGAACTGTAAAGAGAAAAGAGACCTAGGACTCCACTGAGTCTGCAAAAGAGATAGGTATAGGTTATGTGGAGGAATAACTAACCTGTAACTGTTGGCAGCTACTAAGGTCCACCAAATGGGGTCTGATCAAATTGGCTTAAAGTAGCTCTTTTCAGTGACACTTATGTGACATTCTTTCAGTGGCATGCTTGGCTCAATTAGTATTTATTAAATAATTAAATTGAATAATAGTTCAAACTAAGTTAAAATCAGCCATACACAATATACACAGACCTCAAAATTGAAATAGAATCATCTTAGTTCATTTTCAGTTCAGAAAATGTCAGAGACATTTTCTTTATCCTTTTGGTACGACCAGGTGGAAATCATACTTCAGTGGACATTTGTGAAGTTGACCTTTAAAAGGAGTCATGTGAAACAGTAAAGGGAAAGAAAATTGGATTTTGAGTCAGGGCACCTAAGTTCTTATGCAGGATGTATCTCTGAAAAGCTGGGTGACATGAGAATGTTATTGAACCTTGCTTCCTTCTAATTTACTCTTCTGTAAATGAAAGAGTAAAACTAGTCTTACTGATTGACTCATTCATTTTTTTTTCTCATTCATTAATTTAATCTTTGATTTGATAATTTGTAATAATTTTAATAATGGCAAACACAATTCACCAGGCATTTGTTTTAAATACCTTATATTCCTTAACATATTTAATCATTAAAACAATCTTATGAAGCACATACTTTTATTATCCCAAGAGGATACTGAGGCATAGAAACAGCAAGTGGATTTTCCAAGGACTGTGAATTGACCCAAGCCTGCTTAGACAAGCACATCTCTTAGATTGTTCTTGGTAAATAATAATAGTGGCCAAAAAGTTTGAGGTACTGAAAATTACTTACTTTCCAAGCCCCCCTGGCACATTGTAATGAACACAAGCCATTACAGGCTGAGCTGTGTTCCTCAAAGCTCTTATGTTGAAGTTCCAAACTCCTGGTACCTCAGTATTGAGGTACTGTATTTTGAGATAGGAACTTTAAAGAGGTAATTTAGTTAAAATAGGGTAATTAGGGTGGGCTCTGATCCAATTTGACTGGTGTTCTTATAAGAAGGGGAAATTTGGACACAGACATGAACAAAAGGAAGACAATGTAAGAACACCGTAGAAGACAGTCATCTACAAGCCAAAGAGAGAAGCTTCAGAAGAATCCAAACTTGCCAACATGTTGATCTCAGACTTCTGGACTCTAGAATTGTGAGAAAATACATTTCTGTAAGCCACGCAGTCTGTAGTACTTTGCCATGGCAGCCCTGTCAAACTAAGGCATGAGTCTTAGATCAGATGTTAATGCACATATGTCACATATTAACTCAACATTTATTCACATACACTAAAAAAGTTAATTCATATGATCTGTTGACTAAAAGATGTCCCAACCCACTATCCAACTATTACTTTGCAGGAGAGGTTTCCTGAAGCAGATGCCAAGAGCACAGGCATAAAGCTCACAACTCCAGAGTTTTATGCTGGACACCAGATGGTTGAGGAATTTAGACTAATGTGCTGTTTCTAAGTGTGTAGGTTGCACAAGACTTGTATATCCTGATCATCAAGAGTGAGGAGTATTCATAAATCATCTTAGACAGTTCAGCTATCCTAAATGCATTTAATTCCACCAAGGAGAGGCTATTGCTAGTATTTATCATGTTGATTAACATGTCATTATTTTTAATAATTTTAAAAAGTCATATATTTTGATAATCAGTAGAGGAGTCAGGTATAGGGATGTTTGTAGCAGTACCAGGAATGTGTCTTTTCTGAAAGAAAGCTAGCTGCCTTCTGGACTGTGCATTCATGTGTTGGCTGATCATTTCTCAAATGCACTTTTTTGGATAGCACCTGGGCATTGTACTGACTTAAGTAAACACTGCACATGCTTATCCCAACATACGGACTGGTGTATTCTAAAGTAAATGACAAGTATCATGGTCTCAAGTCTCCATTGCAAGCAAGAAACGAAGTTGGGATTTGAACTCAGGAGGCCATGCTGTGCTCCAAACCACTGGCACATTAAGCATTTGTTATGGATGATAATTCACAACAGATGCAGCAAGTTACAAACATTTTTTGATTTAACCCTACAAGAAAATTGTGAGAGGGGTCTTCTAGACAGAGGCCCCGGGAGTATTTTTTCCTTGGGAGTAGATAGTATTGAAAGTGAAGAGGCAAGGCTATCTTGTGTGCAATTAGGGCAGTCCCACAGGACCTTCTGCTCTGTATTTTCCATCTTGAAGCCCTTACTAATTTTCTATTTGAAGTTCTATTTTGTAAGTTTAGTCTGATGGGACAATGCAGGGGGCTTAGAGCCTGTGTTCATGTGTGATCCCCCATCCTGCCTTCTCCTCACTTCTCCAGGATTGGTTCTCATCTTTCTGCTTCCTTGTTCCCACCCAATAGAACCCACCCTTGTTCCCTTGAGCCCACCCTAGCAGGGCTCTGGCATAGGTACTGGGGAGGGTCAGGATTGGATGTGTGTCATTAGTGTTAAACTGTGGAACCGAAATATCTGTAAGATTCTGCAGTCACTCTGGCAGTGGCCTCACATACGAGGTGTGCAGCATTAAGTAGATCTACCCCCATCAGATCTATTAGAGAATGAAAAACACCTTGACAGGCCCAGTGAGAGAGACCACAAAAGAAAGGGAAAAACTTTTTTCCTGTGTTTTGATCAAAGGATGAAAACATTTTCATTTTTATTTTGCATTGGGTCCTGAAGATTATGTAGCCAGTCCTGAAGAGGAATAAATCAGGTCTTCCAAAAGCAAGGTCAATATTTTCTCCAATATCTTATGCTGTAAAATTGTCCAACAAAGAGAGATAAAGATATAGTGTGCACTCATGTCCTATCACCCCATTTGGAAAAGGAAAAAAAAAAATAGGGTAGACCAGAGCAGGTTGCAAGGTTAATGCTGAAATAGAACATCTAGGCAAGAGAATGAGCTATAGGACAAGGTAAACGCTTGGTGATTGTTAGCAGAACTAATACACTTTGAAAGGTTTTAAAATGTTATGAGAAATAAAAAATATTTTGAAATTAGGGCCAGAATAAGCTTTTGTTAGAAATTAACTAAATTAAATTGGGAAAGAAAGAGGGTCAGTAGTTTAGAGTCATTTTTGTTCATTAATTTAATATGTAATCATGGAAAATCTATGATATGGAGTTATAAAAAGACTTGTTTGAGTCTTACTTGGACTTTGAAGGATTCAATGAGAAAAGAGAATCACTGGAATTAAGGTATCATCTGTATCTATAGTAACTCCTGTGCACTGTAAGCAGCATAAGCTAATGGTAGATGGCAGGTCCATTCATTCAACAAAAACTAATTATTTTGGGCCAGTCCTTTTCTAATTAATCACATTGACAAGGGGGAAAAACACACACATTTGCTTTGTGACTTTGCATGGAGGGCAGTCTCAGAAATAAAGAATTAAATTTCAAGGCTGAGATGGAAACACACTGCCTGCTGGAGAAATAAAGGAGAGAATGGCTAACAGTGCTTGAGGATGGTGAGTTGGCAGGTTAAGGAGCAACCAGATCTTTCAGCAGCTGGAAGCTGCAGGTGCCTGAGGGGGAACAATGAGCATGAGATTGAGAAACAACTGAGGGCTTTGCTAGGGTTGTCTGGTGCCCACTGATTAGTTCCTGATATGTGGGCATGTCATTTGGTTGACGGAACTCTTGGTTGATGGAACTTTCATGTTCTCTCTTACTGTGGTTCTAAGCTAAGCAGCTGGGCCTGGCAATGGGGAATCTTCAGAAGTGTGTTAAGAGAAAGAGTGATGCGATTATAATTGCCACTGGGTGGAGCCTAGAGAGACTTAATGTATTAGAAGATCAGAGACAGAGAACTCAGGAGGGACTATTACAAGAGTCAGCACAAAGGATAATGAGGTCTAACACTGGCAGTGGCTGTCTACCCAAAGAAGGACTTTATTTGAGAGATATTTCACCATCATGGCAGCTTTGCTTCTCAGTAAAATATCAATATCAACTTCATCAATAATGACTTTGCTTCATGATGGTATAGCACATTATTCTTTCTTAAATGATACCCTGTATTATTCCACTTGATTCTTACAAACCTTTGTGATACCTGGTAGAGAGGATAGCTATCATCATTGTCACTGAATCCAGGGGATGAGTCTGAGGTCACATAATCTGCCATGGGTCAGAACTCTAGACCTCTTGATTGTTATGAGGCTTTCCAACCTAACACTTCATATTTTGTGTATGTTCTAACAATCTGTACACTATGTATTATTCGACATTCTATGTACTATTAAAGGCCTTAATGTTGTATTCCTGTACATCCTTCCCCAATTTCTCCAAAGCCCATGTCTAAGGAAGACTTTGGCAATTCCAGCTTTTAGTTTCAGTAGTAAAAGTTCAGAGATACAAAGATGCATTACAAAGTTCATGGACTGCACACTTAACTGGATTTTAAATCAAGGTTTGAATTTGCCCTCATTGTAGCTATGGTAACTTCTCCATAGGTGAAACTTTTATTTTATTTTCCTTTTGGCTGAATGGAGTTTCTCAAGACCCAAGTTTAACTTGATCAGTATTTTAAGCACTCCCAGTCTGTATTAACTCAGAAATAGTGCAAGCCTACAAAGGGAAACATAACGTTGCCCAAACTTAGTTCTGTTTGTGAGCAAAACCCAGAGCTGTGTGGAAGGAAGATTGAGATTGAGCCACAAATACTTGTTCAGAATCTAAATTGTCTTCCCTAAAACATCAGCTTAAATGCATTTGGACAAGTTAAATGGTTCTCCATTTTTTTCTTCCTTAAGGAAGTTCATTTTTTTATGTAGTTATCATAAGGCACTGCACACTGAATTATGGCGCTCCTCACTCTGCCAATTGTTGGTGTGTATAATGATGCACCTGTTAGTCAAGAAATCCCTGAGAAAGAAACTGTTCAGCAAAGCAGACATCATCAGACAGACGGAGGTCCTTCTGAATACTCTTGCTGAATTATGCAAGATTTTCTGTTTTATGGTCATTAAAGGCAGAGATAAAGCAGCTGTCGCTGAGAAGGATGTTGTCAAATATCAGTGAGAAGAATAGAGATGATTACCCAGTGCCATTCACCCATTACAGGGAACTTTGTGCTAGTATTTCTCTTATAAATCCTTCTTTTGATAAGATTACCATTTGCCTGGCTAAATATTTGCTCAAGGCATCACCTTGACGTTCAAGGTCTAAAACAAGATAAGTGTGCAATACGTGTTTAAGCTACTCTGTTTTTTTTTCTTGGAGTTTCAGAAGGGAAGGCTGGAAAGAAATGCTGCAATCACAGGGTTGACTTTTCAACTTGAAAAAAAGTGGAATTGAGCTGCTTCTCGTATAGGACTCTATTCCCTTTCTATTTACTCTACTTGACAAACTTAACTCTTTTTGAGCTGGCTCACACGAGGTGGGAGAAGAAACTGAAAAAAAAAAAAGAATATTTAAAAGATGTCCATCTTTTCTATTTCAATAATGACACTAGCCTGGGATTTCAAAGATTACTTGTGTTGTCTGATGTATGAGTATTGAAAGAGGGAAACAGATAGGATCATATTGAGAGATGCATTGCCCAGCTGTGAGGCATGCCTGACACTGGGGGACACGGTGGGGACAGGGTGGTGTGCTCAATAAATAATGACTAAGGGTGACGATGATGGAACAAATATTTGAACACCTCTGAGGTGAGAGCCACACACAGAGGTAAATGTTTATTGATGTAAAAAAAAAAATCAAACCCAAAGAACAGGTTTTAGCACCACAGAAAACTGAGTGGAGAGCTGAAGACTGAATATTATAGCCTCACAGAGTGGTCATCACCTCTAACAGATGCCAAGTAATGGATTTGACTAATCTCTTTTTGAATTAAATGCAGTTTCGGTTTCGTCTTTGAGAACCTTCATGAAATATGTCATATAATGAGATAATGCAAAAATGTCCTAGAAAGAAATATGACCATGAGTGGGTCCAAATGATAAGAACAATTTGTCCTTTTACATATAAAGGGTTTTCCATTGTCAACAGAGTCTAACTTCAGATTCATGCTTAAAGAAACATAGATTTTCATGCCAATTGAAAAGTAAGTTTTAGCAAGTAATTTAATAGGTAATATTTTTTATTTGTTAGAATGCAGAACCCTAGAGACATCTTAAAAGAAACCTTGCTTGAATATTTATAGCATTTTAAAAGAAGGAACTGTCTGCAGTTTTGTGACAATTATTTAGTGCCTATTTATGAGTAAGACCATTTCTCAAATGGCTTAGTCTAAGTATATAATGAGGAGAGGAAGCCATATAAAACACCCACCTATTTCTACCAGAGGATCTCTATAGAATATTGTCATTCTTTCGACATTTTTATGTTTCTGTGTCCTAGATAGTAAATTATGTCTTATGGAATTGTGTTCCTCTTTTGGTTAACATCTATAGGAACTTCATAAATGTTTATATACGGACTAGGTGAAGAATATGAGTAAGGAAAAGGGGAATTTCTTGGTGGAGCAGTAGTAAGCGCAAATGCAGGGCCAGAACCCTGCCTCTCGAGCATCATGGGAAATACAGGAAGGAAAGAAGGAGCTTTGGAAGAAAATCGTGTCCTTCACAGTTGGGCATGTCACAGTAAGGGGCTTGTGTCTTGGAGGTCATTGGAGATTCAGTTCCATCCAAAGTGCCATTTTCTGCAATTCAGAAAAACAAAGAGATTGTAAGCATATGGCAAGCTTGTTTAGTGGTAAAACCTGATCTGATTCCACCATTTCTTTAGGTTTTTAAATTTATTCCATCTTCTGTAAGTTTTTCTAAGTTTTTCAGTAAAAATGTTAATGTGTTTGATTAATAGTGCTGTACTAATTTCCAGCTGGGGATGTTATTAAAATACACTGTAGGTACCTTATTACATTTCTAAAATATGACAAATTTTGAGTTTCTAAACATATCCTAACTCTGAGGGTTTAAGAGAAGGGATTATGGACATAAGGAAGTTCACAAAGGGACCAAGATATTAAGTAGACTTACAGAATTAGCTAAGTGACTTGCTCAGGTCAAGCAACTCTTCAGTTGTGAACCCAAGGTTTAAATCCAAGTCTTTCTGACTTTAACTTTGTGATTCCTCCTTCTCTCTGAAGAATTATAGTAGCAAAGAGAAAGAAGTCAACAAATTTGTGGTTATATGTTTAATATTTTCCAGGCATTGCTGTAATTAAATTTGTTCATTTAATCCTTTTAAAAATCTTCTGATGTAGGCACTATTTTTATCCTAATTTTATAGATGAGCGAAAATCCATGGAAATTAAGCAACTTCCACAGGGCTACAAGGTTCATAAGTCACAGAGCTGGAATAATGAGCCCAGGTAGTCTGTCTTCATGCCCGTGGCCATAACCACCACATACACTCTTAAGATAAGAATATGTCTAAGATACATGAGTACAAAGCAAGGTAATGTCAGGCTCCTTGAAACAAATACATAAAAAGGAGGAAACAGAGAAGAGAATAAATGGAAACAACAGGATGAGAAATGGGCAGAAATTCTTGTTTAATTACAAGTCTGGTGAGATCTCAACTAAATCCCTAAAAAATAAAGGCTTAGGGGTTAAAGCCCAGTGAAAGCTGTCTGGATTAGAGACATATAGCTTTGAAAAGTTTGAAGTTATCTGTTTTGTGTAATTGGTTCATACTTTATCAAGAGAATGAATTACTTATTCTCATTTTCCTTGTTTCCAAAAGCTCATATTAAAAGTTTCAGTGAGATATTATTCTGAAAGTACTTTGGTGAACCATCAAACATTACATAAATAGAGATAACTGACCTAAGGTATTCCATGGAAATGTATATTTAGTCTAGATTCTCCAGAAAGCAGAGCCTGAAGTAAGTATTATATTCTACTGCTTGACTAGGGAGCATAACTTTAGGGAGCTAGAGTGAGAGACATAGGGAGCGAGGCAAGGAAGGAGGGACAATTAGAGAATGTGGCTCATTGCTGGATCTTGAGGACCATTGTCTAAAAAGTCATTTCTCAGTTTAGTGGAATGGGTCGGGGAAGACATAATCTCCTGTTCCCATCTTCCACTGGTCAAAATTTCATCCCACTGGACATAGTCTATAACACTTTCAGGTTGAGGTGGTGCAGGTCTTGCTTATTGATACTCACCCTTGGGTATCAGTAGGGAAGTTAGGAGGGTGGGGGTTATTTATGCAGACTGAGCAGGAGGTGATGTGAGGTCAAGTTGTACTTTCCTGACAATGGTTGGAGCTCCAGGGCACCCAAAAGCAGCTGGAACCACAAATGGGCAAGAGGGACAAAATCTGAAGGAGTTGGTGCATAAGAAGAGTCTGATACATGGTCTAATTGGTTACATTACATTTTATGTGATGTGTTCCAGACTATGACCTACAGAATTACACAGTATAAATTGTTGGTCATGTGTCAGTGTAGTAGAAGAGATATTTTGAGACAGGAGAATATTACCTGTTCTCTTCCAAATAAGTATCTTTTTATTTAATATGATTGTTAACTTTAGGTAAAATTATTTTTTTTCTCCTAAAATAACATGAACTAATAAAACTCTATTTTATAAACTCTATAAATAAATTATTTTCAAAAATGGGTCTCAGATAATCTTTTATTCTTTCTACTCCTTTTTTTCTTATAATTTGTCCACTTCCTTATAATTTATGAAGGGATTATAGCAAACAAAGAAAAATGTATTTTGTAAGGTAAAAAGCATGAATGGCTACTAATTGGTACCTTTGTATTTTAGTGCTCTGACATATCAGATGACATCTTCCAACAGGGATTATTCATTTCCCCTGGATTTTAATTTCTTTTACAATGATTTGGCTATTTGTCACCCCACCAAGGGCACGGGAATTGAAGAATGAGGGTCACTTGAGTGCCTGAAAATAAATCATTAAAATATACTTTCTTTTTCTTCCAACAGAAATCAAGAAGTATGATGAGCCCTAAAGTGTCACATAGAGCATTTACCATGTTGGGAAGCCTTCATGGGCTCATGTTGCTTAGCTTTCCCCAGCAGTACTAACAAATAGAGCTGATTCATCTAGGTAGAATGGACAGAAGCTCATATGGGAAACCAAATTACGCTTGCAAAGGCCCACATGATATGTTGCTACTAGAAAGAACCAACTAAATTGAATGTTATAAGGGTGGTAAAGCCAGGAGCTATGTTGTGACTTAATGAATGCCCTCATTGGGTGTTGTGAATTGTGCTGGAAGATTCCAGAGATGGGGTTTTTTGTTTTGTTTTTTATCCCCCTTAACTATTGGACAACATAATACAGAGCAATACGCTAGGGCAGCAGTCGAAGTGTGATTCTATAACATGGTGGCTCACAGCCTGGGAGTTGGTGTCTAGATTTGAATTCCAACTTCCCCTACCTCATAGCTCTTCATCTTGGACAAGCTACTTAATTCTCATGAACCTCTATTAGTAAATTATTATTTTTATCATATATGTACTTTGTAGAGTTGCAGAAAGAATGAATATGGTAATACATTTAAAGTTCTTCATGGTCCCCAACAAATGGTTGTTATCACAAAGTTGCTATGACCACAGATTTATTTAGATACTTCAAAAGCAAACACCACAACTCACATCTTTAGCAGTTTTCAAGGTTTTGATGTAATAACCTCCTTCTTGCAAAAATAAAAAAAGCAACCGTATTGCAAAATACGCAGTGATCAGCTCACAACCTCGGGAGAGGCTTTTTATTTAATATTTCCCACTTGAACGGAGTATGTGTAACATGATGAAAAAGCAAGTAAAACAATTCATGTCCTGTTTGTACAATAGAAGTTACAATGATGCCCTATGTCCCAGCTTCGATTCTCCTGAAAAATACTCTCAAACATATAATTAAGAGTGAAGGTTATAGAACATATATGTGAAATCAAGAAATCCAAAACTCTTCAAAGTAAACCTTTGCCCCACTCCCTACTGTCTATCTGTTCCTTCTTTGTCAATGAACCTCAGCGTTTACTCTGGATGAGAGTTATATGAGAATGTCAAATTATTATTTTGCAACATGGCCCTCCCCTCCTCCCTCATCCTCCTCAAGTGTATTTTGAAAACCACTCAGTAGACTTCCATTGCACCTGGGATGAAATCTGAACCTCTTCACCTGGATTCCAAGTCTGTCCACTTTGTCAGCCTCAGGTTAATAGCAGAAGGCCTGATACCTAGGAGATGTTTGTTCCATAAACATTTTGGGCCCGACTAATCGCCTTTCTCTTGTTAATATCCACTTGCTATACACTCCAGCCACATCAAATTCCTTTGTAACACTAAACTTCCAAAATATGCTCATGAGTCCAGGTCATAGCATATGCTGTGAACTCTGCTTCCTCCTCTCTCCATTCCCCATCTCACCTTTGCTTCCCACACTCCTCAGGACTTGGTTTAGACATGATTTTCAAGGGAGTGTTCATTGATTCCTAGTCTAGATTAACAGTTCCTTCTATACATTGCATGTAGAATCCCTGCCCCATTCGCACTGCTGTATTTTATGTCATTTACTGGTTTATCTTCTGACTTTCTGCTAGGTAGCAAAATGCTTGCACATAGATTGGTAAACTATGTTCTTTTATTTTCTGTATTTTGATGTTTTGATATCTGGGCCTTGAAGATACTGGTGGGACTGTGCCTCTGGCTTAGACAGTTCTTGAAGATAGTAACTTGCCTGTCCGTGAGCCTTTCATATGCAAACCCACCAAAGCTGAGCCAGTTCTCCCAGCCACATCCTCTATCAGTCCCTCAGAGTTAGAGCCACTATTCCCCTGCCCTCATCACCCCAGAACCAGGTACCTGACAATTAGGGACAGCTCTTGTGCCCCAGAACCCATTTTCTCCATTTTTTTTTTTTTAACTAACCAATCCTAAATCTACTTACCTTGCCTCACCTATTCCAGTTCCTTCCCTCAAAAGCCACAATAAAGGCTCTTGGGCACATTTTCTTTCCACCTCCTCTGCCTCCCAACTGACCCCAGTGTCTCCCAGGCAGCCCTGCATGGCACAGTATGCCCTTTCTCTTGGGAATCTGTGAGTATAACAAAGCATCTTTTCAAGGGCAGTTGTCTCCTGATCTGTTGGCCTTTCCATACCTACATAATAATAAAACATATTTTAATGCAATAGAGACAGAACCTCTTATTTATTTTAATTTCTAGCCCCTACTCTGGTAGTAAATGCCACATATGTATTTCATATATATATGAAATGTGAGTCTTGATGCTAATATATTACTATGTTTATTATTGGAATCTGCTTCCCTCTGCTTCATTTCTATTAGTTATTAAAGAAAAATGAAGAGGATATTTTGTTTGACAGTAAAGTTTTTGCATTGTCTTCTAAACTATAGTTTTCCAACATTGTATTTTGCTTGTAACAAAATTTATTTCCTACTCAAAAAACTTATTCTCTAGTAAAAAACTTATTTTTCTACTTAGTTTGATTGTTCTTAAGAGCTCCATCCTTTGACAAGATATGTGGTTGTGAATAAAATGTATTTCATGCTGACACATCTTTCTAAATACTGTTCATTATGATTGTACCTAAATATAATTAAATATAATTTCAACAGTCTTGGGCTCTGACATAGTTATGGGTGATTTACATGTAAAAATATTTTAAGAGATGAAAAGAAGCAAGGACACTCTATTTTGGACTTTTGGGTTGGCAACACTCACATCTCTGCTGGTCACACCTGCCAAATGTTGGCTTCTCTTTTCTTCCAACTGTTTTCCTTCTGAAGAGTGACTTTGAGGCAGGAGACATCACTTCCCACTTCTGGATCTGAGAAGTGCTTGTGTTTGCATATCAAGTAGTTTGCTTTTTCCTGAAGCATCCCAATGCTGTGTTTTGGTCTTAGTGTGTTTTCTTGAGGTAGTTGCAGTATTCATTGTCAGGTCTTCTCTCCCAGGTTCCAAAAAGCAGGTCTCTTTGTTCCTGAGGAAGGTCGACATGGGTGAGGAAGAGGATTTAGGTTGCTTTGGAAAGCAAAATGAACTCCTAAGATAGTACTGTAGGCAAAACATGAACTCTACAGCTTGTATCCAACAAAATGACCCTTATTTCTACAAGGCCAGACATAGAACACAGATAAGTGTTAGGTAAGGCAGTTAGAAGTAGGGATAAGACATTCATAGTGGAGCTGCTTTTCTCTTGCTTATTTTTTGAGCCCAAACATTGTCGATGACCTAATTTTTCTCAGAGTTAAAGATTAAACTTCAGTTACAGATTAAGATACTATTTTCTGCGTTCTTCAGAAGGATTCTCCTTGACTTTCTCCATTTTCAATATACCTCTCATTTTCCCATTCTTTTGGCTTCTTCTTGGACTCTTTCTTCTTGATACTTGTCAACAAATATAAAGTAATTCCCCTAAAGTGTTAGGTACTCTAAGAAAGATCAAAACTTTGGGGGCCAGAAGCAGTAATGAAAATGTCATAATTTTTATGTATAATGTTGAAATAATGAATAAGACTCATAAGAATAAGAGCCTTCAAACCAATTAGGGTGTTTTGAGTCTTCCTACCCAAGTGTTCTGTTAGGGATACGGCATATTTAATGTTGCCCCTATTTGGGCCTTAGGACACTATCTCTAGGTAATATGCATCTGTTGGCTTAGGTAACTATATATAGTAGGAATAATTAATCTAGAACTTAATCAAAATACCCATCAGAGTCAATGTAGGAACATTATCACACTGTGTCCAATCAGTTCACCATGTGGAAAGAAAGCAGGAAAACTAGCCAAGAAAAAAGTTCAAAATAGGAAAAAAAAGTTTTTCTGAAGACATGGAATGCCCTGAGATACTGAACTCGGGAGGCAGGGGTGTGTTTTTTTTGTTTGTTTGTTTTGTTTGTTTGTTTGTTTGTTTTTAAGAGAGAAAGAGTGTGTGAGCAAGGTGGGGAGGGGCAGAGGGAGAGGGAGAGAATCTTAAGCAGGCTCCAAGCCCAAGCATGGAGCCTGATTTCATGACCTGAGCCAAAATTAAGAGTAGGACGCTAAACTGACTGAGCCACCCAGGTGCCCCTGGTGGCAGATTTTTTTTTTAACCAAGTGAATCCAGCTTCAATCATGGGCCAGTGTTGAGTTATTTGGGACATTTGTCTATCTCTTATTGAGTTATTTGTTGTAGTGGTAGGAAAAGGAAGAGAATTAAATCCATAAGATCAAATGTAAACCATATACCAGAAGCTTGAAAACAACCAAATTTGAAAGATATGTGGTTAAGAATTAACCCTGTGCCCAAGACAGTCTTGCTAATCTGGACTGTCCTGCTTCCTCCTCACCTGCTTCAGTGAGACTCACATTGTCTGGACTTTGCTCTGTTGGCTGAAAAGTGTTTATTTTCAGGCCTGGCTTATGACAGAGATTGCTAAATGATCATAATATTCATTTTCCTTCTTTTACTTCTTTTTCTTTCTTTCTTTCTTTCTTTCTTTCTTTCTTTCTTTCTTTCTTTCTTTCTTTCTTTCTTCTTTCTTTGTTTCTTTTTTTTTTTTGCCTTTGCAGGTGACTTCAGTTTTCTTTAAAGGGACAGTGAGCCCAGCTAGAAGAATACATTTCTCAGATTCTCTCTAACAGTTTTGTCCATGTGACTAAGCCCTGGTCAGTGAGATTTAAGTGGAAGCCTCTTGGTCCTTCTTGGAAGGCCACCAGACCTACGATACTCTTTTATGCTTTCTACTTTCCTTTTTCCTGCTGACTGGATTGCAGATGTAATGGTTGGTGTCTCTGCAGCCATTGTGGACTTTGAGGTAAATGGATAACAGAAAGTATGGGTGTAGAAGTGGAAAACTATAAGAAGCCTAAGCCCTTGAGGGACTATGTGGAGCCACCAAAACAGCCTTGGACTTCTGCTCTCAGAATGCTCTGACATAAGAGACTAAAGTTTTACCTGCATAAAGTATTTCAAAAAAGGTCTCTGTTGCTATAAGCTGGAAGGAGTATCTAACTAATATGAACCCTGGCTTCTAACTTCTTTGTCTTTGTAGCTTAGTAGTATACATTTACTTCAAAAACAGCCTTAAAGGCATAGCTCCCTTCTTCTCACTCTCATCCATTGCCTCTGCATTTCACATCCCAGATTTTTTTTTTTTCTGGAAATAGCCATGGTTTCTCTTAAAGTGAAGAGTTTCTTTTTTTTCTTCAAATGTTTATTAAATTCTAGTTAGTTAACATATAGTGTACATTGGTAAAGTACATAGTTTCTACGGTTAGAAAGATTATGGGATCAAATTTCTTACTAGTCATGTCACCTGAGATGATTTGATTAACCTCTCCATGTCTCTTATCTGTAAAGTGTGGATCACAGTAAGGAGGAACAAAAGTGAGAAAGAGTGTAAAGCACTTGGAACACCTAGCACATAGTAAATCTCAATAAATTATATTATCAAGTTTTTGATAAGGTTAGTCACATTACATAGAGGAACTTGAGGATTAGCCAGAAGAGTTTTATTTAATCCCACAGGGACTGATCTGCCCCAAACCTCTTCTCTGAAGTAATACAAACAGGATGCATAATTGATAACTTTTGTAGTGCTTGGCAATGCATGCCATGCCCTCCTTAGAATCTTTGTTTTCTCCCCTGTGTGGCAATACTTCCAAATGCTCTTCACACAACTTTCTTTAATCATGCTTAACACTGTAATTGAGCTGACGATCTGAAAGATAAAAACAAACAAAAAAAACAAAACAAACCAAAAAAAAACCAATAATTTTTAAGAGTAACCATGAGAAGCAATGAAAAGTACAGTCCTTAAAACACAAGCTTTGAATTCAGAGGGACCTGGGTTTGATTTTGAGTTTTTCATTCACTAACTGGGAAAGAATTATGCCACATAAACGTTCCAAGTCCCACTTCTTCACCTATTCAGCATGGGCCACATAGTTGCACTTGGAGAGTAGTGATGAAACTTGATTGAGCTAATGCTTATAGAGCTCCAAGAGAGTGCCTGGCACTTCAACACGCTCAGTGAATGAGGACTATTATTATTATGAGTGCTGGTGATAATAATTCCAATAAAGAAAATAAATAATCATGCTTTCATGGAGCCCAGCAGTTTAGTGGTCCAGCTAAGATCATCTGTGAAATGATGATTCATGGGTATAAAAGTGTTAAGAAATGGAGCAAATAGAATGTGAACATTTTCTTATAAACATACTTTTTGGAAAGTTAGAGAAGTCGAAATGCAAGCTCATGTTAGACCCTAAGAATCATAAACATTTCTCTATTTTGTTTTTCCTACATGCACCTTTTCAGATCGATTTATATAAGGTTAAAAGAGAAATGGTTTTGAAAAACTTTTAAAAGGCAACAAATAGAATAGATCGATGGACTTAGAGAGATTGAGGATGATTAAAAGGGTATAGAAATGTAGGTGAAATGATATGAACCTGAATTATTGAGGAGAAAAGAGAACATTATGGTTTTGTTTGACTTATTAACATGAAATGAAGCTAGAGGAAGGGGCTCAGCTGCACCACCAAAGCCAACAACGGATCTAACAAAAATCATGACTCTGTCAAAAAGGATGAATAAATCAAATAGATATAGGTGGTCTCAGATGGCTTTGAAGTCAAATAGCCAACACTCCAAAGGAAAGATACAGAAAGGACTTCTCAAAATCCCTCTTAAAACCTGCTGAAGATACATTTAGATGAGTACATCCTAAGTATTATATCCAGAGGAACTTTCAGAAAGAAGGGCTTCTATCTGCAAAACTGCTGGGCATTTTGGATTCCCACATCATAGAGCAGCTTGGAGGAGGGAAGGATCTGGTGATGCCTGGAGAACAGGATCCCAGTTTGAACATCCAGGATGGTGGGGATCTGAGAGATGCTGGCCAGGGAGATACAGTCTCTGTTCAAGCCATTCCAGGTCCTCGCACACTAGCAACAATTGCAGCTAAGACTGGCAAACATCTTGGCAGAGTTTGGCAGAGGGGTTTGGTTTGTTTGTTTGTTTTGTTTTTGTTTGAGCAAGAATGTTTCATTGGTAGCATTGTGTACTTCTATTTGGAGACATCCCTTGTCTGGTTATTTGCTCTTTTGTTATGTTAAGATTCCCTGATAATCAGTGCCTAGATTCATTAGTCTATTAGGGGGTGTAAAATAGTAACATTCTCATTCTTTCATTTTTTCTTTATTTATTAATTGGAACATTTCTAAAGAGAGACACTTCCTCTCATTAACTATGGTGTACACTGTGGTTCTTTTCAAATAGGATAGGCAAAATAAATGTTTGTTACTTTTAAATTTGCTATTTTTCAAAATAAGTTTTTTTGTTTTTTCCTATCATTATAACTTTGGCCCATTTTTCTATTGGCTTACTGTCTTTTTCTTCTTAATTTTTAGGAACTTTTCATATATTAAGGTATCATTCCTTTGATGTAAGTTGCAAATAATTTTTACTTAGTTTGTCATTTATCTTTCATCATGAAATTTAAAAAATATAGTAAAAAAGGACCTAATTTTTTTCTTTTATTTCTTCTGGAATTGGAGTCATAGTTAGGAAACCTTCCCTCTCCCCAGGGTATAAAGGAATTCACTCACATTTTGTTTTAGTGTTTGCATGGCTTTTTTTTTTCTTCTTTCTCCATTTAAATCTCTGAGCCATTTGGAATTTGTTTGGATATACTGTGTGAGGGTATATCAGATTTTTGCCTATTTAAATAACAATGTCTCAAGCATATTTATTTTAAAAGTCTATGTGATGGCACTTTACAAAGTCTCAGGAATATTTTGCTAATGACGTAAATTGATGAACTGAATCATCCCTATACTTGCTACCTCAAATTCTCCTTTTATCCTGCTTAAATTGAATTCATATAAATACAAGATAAATTGGATAAATCAGTTGGAAGAGCATTATCTTGAATTGTTACAAGCTTTCTCTAAAAAAGATTTAAAAAAATGAAATGCTAGGAAACCTCTAACTAAACTATCTTATTTATTTTTTCATAGTATCTCTGTAATGGTTGTTCTTATTTGCTTCACTTTACATATATGAAGAAGATGAGTCTCACTGAAACTTCCCCAATGTCACCATGCTTTAGAGCTGGGCCATTTGAACTCCAATACTGGTACCTTGGCAATTGTTGGGGCAGTGTTTATTTATTCACCATTTTTTGATCTAACATCAACAATAAACATTGTTCTGAGGATTCTGTCCTGATTTTGGATGTCATTATCATGAGAAAATAAAGAAGGGATGGAAATAGGCTTAGCATCCGACATTTTGAGTATGAGGTTCTTGTGGAACATCCATGCAAAGAAAACCCACCAGGGTCTAGCACAAGGCTTGTGGAACATACTCTCTGCATGGTTTACTCCCCTGAATTGCCATCATTCTACATTTCCAATTTTAAAATTTGTCTTTAGATAATGAATATTAGGTGAAGAGTGGTATCTAACTGTACACAATACTCCAAAAAAGTAATTTTCAGCATTGTCTGTATTATATGTTTCTACAGTCCAGACTCCCACCAACTGGAAAAGGTTGCCAAAGATTATAGGAGAGGAGGAGGGAAGGAGTCACCATTTAAGGGCAAGAGTAACATTTTGGGTTTAAGTTACTTTTGAGTTAATAGAATAATTTCATTGAATATACAACCAGTTTAAAGATCACATTTTTGGGATGCCTGGGTGGTTCAGTTGGTTAACCATCTGCTTTTGGCTCAGATCATGATCCCAGGGTCCTGGGATCGAGTCCCGCATCTAGCTCCTTGCTCAGCGGGGAGCCTGCTTCTCCCTCTGCCTGCCGCTCCCACTGCTCATGTTCTCTTTCTCTCTGACATATAAATAAATAAAATCTTAAAAAAAATAAAGATCACATTTTCTATTAAGGTTTCTTTAGACTTTTATTTGTGTGCAGAAAGAAGTTTCCATTCCTCATTCCATGGGCAGTGAGGAAGAACCCTTACTTTACATGCATTCCTTGGGGCTCCTCTGGTCTCTAGTATCATGGACTTGTTCAGGCTTGATTTCTAGTTGTTCTGTACTTTGCCCACTCAGGTGTTGTTGGTAAAATATTATCTTTTTTTTTTTAAGATTTTATTTATTTATTTGAGAGAGAGAGAATGAGAGAGAGCAAGCACATGAGAGGGGGGAGGGTCAAAGGGAGAAGCAGACTCCCTGCCGAGCAGGGAGCCCGATGCGGGACTCGATCCAGGGACTCCAGGATCATGACCTGAGCCGAAGGCAGTCGCTTAACCAACTGAGCCACCCAGGCACCCGGTAAAATATTACCATTTGGAGTATCCCATTGGCCACCAATGAAATCTTTGGCTCCCACCTTATTTTTTTACTTTGGGATGTT
Source organism: Neomonachus schauinslandi (assembly GCF_002201575.2). NCBI lineage: Eukaryota > Metazoa > Chordata > Mammalia > Carnivora > Phocidae > Neomonachus > Neomonachus schauinslandi. Next base: position 15,724,012 of record NC_058411.1, read on the forward strand.
CCTAGATATCACAGTCATGACTCCACATCTATTCAGGCTCTTGGTCCTCTTAGGATCTCTGTGGAGGCCTGGGGAATCTTAGCTGCTTTCTCTGAACAACTGAGGAGTATCCAAGACTCTGAGAGGCTTCCTATGGGCCACCCATGTGTTTGTCTTCTTCAACCAATTCAAACTCTTACAAAACTATGTTGCAAACTTCCCAGAGATATAACTGGGAAACACCCCTCATCATTTGGATTCCCTTTCAACTTACCTGAGGTTTTTAATCTTCCTGAAGATCCCTCCCACTTCCTCAACCACCATACACACTCACCATCTTCCATGCACATCCAGTCTAGAGCAAGGCCCAAAGAGATGAGGGACTGTAGCCCAGAAAACCCCTTACAACATCTTGAAATTATTATCTTTCCTCAAGACACTGGCCCCCACCTCCACCAGCAAGGTTTCTACTTTCCCTTCCTGCACAGTGAGAACCATTGTTTTGTAGCTTTCTTCCTTCTTCACCGGCTGGTTTTGTTCTGGGAGATACAGTCCTCCCCTTCCTCATCTTACTAACTTATTACTAAACTCATGGTTTCATAACAGTGACAGTAATCCTGTATGAAATAAAACAAAGGCAAAAGAAGGTGAAAGATAATAGGTAGATGTGAGATATATAATAGATGATAGATAAATAAAAATGGATAAATCACAAGAGAGAAAATAGATCACCAAATATTTTATTTTATTTTATTTTATTTTTAAGATTTTATGTATTTATTTGACACACAGAGAGAGAGAGCACAAGCAGGGGGAGTGGGAAAGGGAAAAGCAGACTCCCTGAGGGGCAGGGAGTCTGACTCAGGGCTTGATCCTAGGACCCTGGGATCATGACCTGAGCTGAAGGTCAACCAACTGAGCCACCCAGGTGCCCCAGATCACCAAGTATTTTATAGGATATTATTCCCATTACATATAGTTGAAGTCCTCAAATATTTAGAGTAAGTTCAGAAAAACAACCAAAAACAAACCTAAAGGTCAGGAGGAAAAAGAGGGAGTAATAGAGTAGACAAATAATTGGGGACCAGAGAAGTGAAAGGGAAACCAGAAAACAATGGTGTCCTAGAACATGAGGAATGAAGTATTTGGAGAAGAGGGGAATGACAAATACCATTAAATGCTTTGGAAGGATTAGCTCTGTTGAGACCAGCTTGCATAGGGAAGTGAAGTGGCTTAAATGTGTCTGCTTTCTGGGACATCTGGGTTTAGAAGCCTAATTAAGAATTATCTTACGATACCTTACCACTGCATATGTTCAAAAAAATTCCAACCAGACCTCAGGAGATAAGGTTTTAGTTCAACCCTTTTAAACCACTAGCTGTGTAGATTTGGGAAGCTCCTTAGTCTCTTGGTGTTTCCTTTGTGCAAAGAGGGAATTGGTTTGATTATCTCTCAACTTGTTTTTGGTTCTGAAAACCTGCAAATCTAAAGTGGCACATTTCTCAGGGCTCCTGGAAGAAAAATGTCGTTGTTCCAGTACCAGATTGTTTGCTCATTCTTTTCTTCTTTATTTCCTAAATTAAGGACACTTCTATTGCTAGTAAAAGTGAAATGACAAAAGTATTTATAGAATGCCAACTATGCGCTCGGAAGCATGCTAGTTGTTTTATAAAGTTAAATCCATTTGTAAGCCTGTGAGTCCTGATATTTTTAAATAGAGATTTAACTTAAGAACAAGAAAATTAATTAGAAAAATCATTGTAACAAAGTTGTCATATGTATACTCAGGCATACATCAAGTCCAAACATACGAAGGTAGCATTTTCTAACATTTTTTCATTTGTATTCTTTCTTTTGGATTTTTTTTTCTTATCTATCACCATCAATATGATGGCTTTGTCATTTTTTTTCTTTAACCTGATGGGATTTTTTATTCAAATAAATTCATTTTGAAAGGAAACCTTTCTTCGTGATACTAAATATATACCCTTCCTACTTTCCATAAGTGCAACAGAGCTGTAATAGGTGAAATACATATATTAACATACAAAATATACTAGACATATTATGAAGTAAAGCAATGTAATTAAATTTTAGCTAGATTGTATTCACCTGCTCTCTTTTTGTTTACAAAAGGAGTTGAGTGCTGAGCTCAGTTTTAGTGAAAATCCTGCTAAGCCAGTTTAGAGATGATCCCTCTGATCTTGACAGCCAGTCAAGTTTCTTTCCCCATATTAACTGAGTTCCTCTTAGAGATTTTCCACCCTCTCCTTCACCCAGCCATTGGCTACAAATCCCCGGCTGTCTCAGCTATATTTCAATGTGAGTTCAATCTCTTTCCTCTATTGCAATAATCTTGAATAAAATTGTTCTTGCCTGTTTAAGAAAAAAAAAGTAAGTGTTGGAGAAGTGTTTTAGAATAGCACCAGCTGAGACTTTCTTCCTAATATAGTGGGAAGGAGGATGAAGGGAAAATGTACTATGTTCCATATTACCTGATGCCTTGTCCCTGGACCACAAAGTACTATCTTTTCTAACAGTGAGACATATCCCACATGTGTTGGGCTCATTTTATGCACCACCCCATGTCTACTCCTGTGGTGGTAAATCCCCAGCCCCTCCTGACATCTTCAGAGATCAGCAACGGCAGAAACCTCCTCTGAGGCTGAAGGTTGAACTAGCAGAAACTGCAGTAGCTCTGCTTCCCCAGTGCCTGCCAAGAGGGAGCAGGTCACAGCCCTGGTAACTCTGACAGCTAACACTCAATTGGGAAGACTTTGACCATTGAGAGGCAGCTGACAAGAAAGAAAGAGAGAGGGAGAGGGAGAAAGAGAGAGAAAGAGAGAGAAAGAGAGAGAGAGAGAGAGGAGGAAGGAAGGAAGGAAGGGAGGGAAGAAAGAGAAAAGAAAGAAAAGTCACCAGATACACAGAGGAAATTCTGAGGCACCTCTCTGGAGTTGTCTTACAGAACCAAATAACCAGTCATATTTGTTTTCTTTTTTTTTTTTTTTAAGATTTTATTTATTTATTTGAGAGAGAGAGAATGAGAGAGCACATGAGAGGGGGGAGGGTCAGAGGGAGAAGCAGACTCCCTGCCGAGCAGGGAGCCCGTTGCGGGACTTGATCCCGGGACTCCAGGATCATGACCTGAGCCGAAGGCAGTCGCTTAACCAACTGAGCCACCCAGGCGCCCCATATTTGTTTTCTATTGGAAGGCTGGGGCCAGTTGGATAATGTACCACTTGTACTTGCTTTTTCTCTTTCCTGATCTCATCTTACTGTCCTTTCCCCCAACTCTGGCCACCTTGGGTTTGCACCTCTCAATAAAGGGTTTACTCATAGCTTTATATCAGCTCTCTTTTTCTAGATTATTTTCCATGTTTGGGGGTCCAAAGAGACATCACATATTTATGGGAAAATAAATGTACATTTTGTGTTATAAGGATTTCACAAGTCAATATCACTTGGTCAATACAGTGAAGAGGAAAATAGTACAATTTCCACTGAAGGTCATTTATGATCACTACATGCTCCAGATTCTCTACATCCACAGTGAGTTCTATAAGAGAAAGGGATCTCTCTGTCTTCACATCCATATGCCTAAAGGTTGGCACAGTGCCTGGCACACAGTGACCCAAAATGTTTTGAGTACAAAGATATTTGTTGAATGAATGAACTATCAGAGCACTGTCTACTTGCAGGGGTAGAACACTCCATTACACTCATGCTCTATGTTGCTGTGTTCTCTTTACCATGGTGTTGTTTATATCCAAGAGTCCATCTTTAGACCACCAGGATGGCTCACCCACACCTTCCCAGCAAAGCATTGCCCCACTCTCTTTTCCTTTTTTTTCATTTGAGTTGTTCTTGGAGCTGGAGGGTGAGGTCAGAGAGATCTACCCATCTACGTTTCTCTCTAAGAGACATTGATCTTTTCCTCTTAATCTGAGTACTGGTCAACTACCTCTCTTTAAATTTCTGCTAGCAGATTTGGTTCAAGAATCACATTTGCCTTCCCTACACCTCTAACTTCAGTGTTGAACTTGTTGTAGGACGCCAGCCTTACACAACATTTTTATAATATTTGAAATGCAAAGCCAAGTTTTCAGATGATTTATAATGCTATTTGTTTGATAGGTAATAGAATTCCAAATGCTTAGATAATTTTAATGTTTTAGCAATTTGCAGAAATTGTGGCCAGAATTTATACCTTTGTATAGAAATAAAAATTGCAGGCATTATAAACCATTATGAAGCTCTGCCAGATTACTTTTTTCTAAAAATATTGTTTGCCCAATGCATGGTCCTGAATGATTTTCCTCCTTGTAAAAGACAAAATTCATTCCAAAAATATATTATGGAGACCTTATAATATGCCAGGCATTTTGTTAGAAACTAGGAATGCAAATGTAGATGAATCAATCCCTGCCTTCATACAGCTTTTATTCTAGTAAGGGAAATAGACTTGAAAGGATGCGCTTGATATAATGAAGCAAGCTTTCTGTCATCACTTGGGACTGGGTGTTGTGGGAGTGCAGGAATAGAAAAATAAATCAAATGGTAGAGGAAAATAAGAGAAGTTCCTAGAGGACAGCATGATTCTGAGGTAGCCAGATGGAGAACGGGGTAGGTTGAACACACACAGGGAGAAAATGAACAAAGGCTCAGAGGTATGAAATAGCATGGTGAGTGGAAAAACAGTTAGTGTTTGCTATGGCTGGAGTATAAAGACCAAAGAATGGAGGGGTATGAGAAAAGCCTAGAAAAATATGGAAGTTCACTTACAATGGAAGAACTTGCATTTGAGAATAAGCAGTGTAGGCGTTATCTTGAAAGATATGGCTGAAATTTTATAAATGTAATTTATTGTAAAGGATACAGTTAGAAAGGTAAGCAAAGACCATACCACAGGCCTCTTTTTTTATGTCCCAAATTTTGAACTTTGTTCTTTGAGAATTAGTCATCCATTGAAGGTTTTGAAATACACAAACATGGCAAGCTTTGTTTTTGGACAGATGACTGGCCACACTAAAGAGCACAGGTGGAGGAAAAGAAGAGTTGAAAGAGGAATATCAGTTAGAAGGCTATTTTTAAAAGTCATGTGAATTATAATTTGATTATGGCAGGGATTTTAAAAATATAACAGGGCGCCTGGGTGGCTCAGTCGGTTGAGCGACTGCCTTCGGCTCAGGTCATGATCCCGGGGTCCTGGGATCGAGTCCCGCGTCGCGCTCCCTGCTCTGCGGGTAGCCTGCTTCTCCCTCTCCCACTCCCCCTGCTTGTGTTCCCTCTCTCCCTGTGTCTCTCTCTGTCAAATAAATAAATAAAATCTTTAAAAAAAAAAAAAAAAAAAAAAAAAAAAAAAAAAAAAAAAAAAAAAAATATAACATTGTTACATGAAAATCCTCCTCTTGTTTATTCTTTATTTGGGAGGTAGGAAGGTGCACTAGTTGTGAATACACATTATTTTTGTCTTTTGCCTATAAAATAGGTCATCACTCCCATCCTTCTGTTCCAATATGCCTCATCCTGATCCTTCCAAAAAATTCTGCAATAAACTTTGTGTTTTACTAAATAAAATTTAAGATTAGGATTCTTTTGCATGAGATTAAATTTATGTGTATTTGGGGGATATTTTTGGATAGAGCATTATTTATAGTGTCACAGTTTATATTGATTGTTTTAAATCATATCTCCAACCTGTGACTTCTTAGTGTATTTTGGAATCCAACCAGTTTTCTGGTATTATAGAGTTTGCAATGTAATCTATCTTGCAAATTTTAAAATTGTTCTCTTTTGTTTTTTTAATTAAGAACATTTCAGATAGGGTCAAAAATGAACAACCCCTTTTGATATAAATCAACTAAACATTTCAAATTTTAAATCATTAAATTTATTTTTGTTTCTACAACTTCTGACATTTAGAACCAAATAAAAGGAAGAGAAAAGGGTTCATCATTTGAGCTTTGTCCTTGAGATGATTACTTCAATCCTTCATACTGCTTGTTGGACAAAATCTGACTTTCTTGAAAGAGCATTGTTTTCAAGTATTACCTTGCCTTTCCATATAGTTTATGACCTCAGCATTTGGGGATTGTGTGACCTCATTCCAGAGACTAACTTAGTGCCTAGCTCAAAACTGTCTAGCAATAGAGCACCAGGCTTGCCAATCACCAATACTTAGGCATCAATGATATTTGGTAAGAAAAGAAAAGCCATCTGTGCTTGTCATTGCATTCTCTGGTAAGATCTCTTGCAATTTTTATTAAACCAGAAGAAAATGTTTCTGAAAATAGCCTATTGACCTACTTTGAGTAAAGGTATCTAAAAATATGACAAAATCTTTGTCAGCCAGATATATGTTCACAGTTGAAACCATGGAGCTTTTGTAAACAATCTAAATGACTGAAGAATAAATTTTCTCAAGATTTTCCAAGGCATAATCATTGCAATTATAACTAGGAAAAAGTTGTAAAACTTCTGTATTTAAAAGTTGGCCTTAATTGTTAATTCTGTTGTAATAGCCAAAATTATTTTTAAGATAAGGGGCAATAATTACTATTTACTTCTTATAGGAATGCCCCAACTCTCTCAAAAGATGACACGTATTTTTATCATGGTGGAGAAACTACAGGAGTCAAACATGGAAAGTGAAAGGAAATATACTAGAGGAACAGCTCCCAAGATTTTTACATTAAGGGAAAGAAAATGAATTCTGTTATTTAAAATTTCCTTGTTCATGTTGGAAATTCCTATGTCAAAAGGAATTGCTAAAAAAAACTTCCCAAGAGAAATTTTTGCAGTAAGTCACAAATCAATGTCTATGATATTTAATTTGGGATGTCTGCTTTGTTCAGCTAGTACGGCTAACCAATGAAGCATGACCATGAGATTGGTGCCTCCTTTGACTTGTGATTCCATTGCATGCTAGCAGATACCAGTTATTCCATTCTACTTCAGATGAGAGAGCAGATGCCATGTCATGGATATTTCTATAGGTCTCCATAGCTTCATTCCAAATTTGGGGAAGACCATTCCAAGTCATAGATAACAATTAAAATCAGATTATTCCAAAAAAAGAATAAATGGACATTTGTTATATTTACAAGTCCAGAAACCATTGTTTCAACATTTTTCTCAAACATGACACACACTACAATTATTTCATGGGACATATTCCTAAGTTTTCATAATTATGAATCTAACTCATTCTCTGCCCCTCCTGCTCATCTCTCTCTTTCAAATAAATAAATAAATAGATTTCTTTTTTAGAAAAAAGAAAGAGAGAGAAAATAATTACCACGTGCAGGTCTTTGATGCACCATGTCGCACAATCATGTGGACATAACTTGAGAGTCCATTAGATTAAGATTTTCTTTTCAATCCACTCATAATTTGAACACCTTGTATGAGACTAGGCCCTGTATGAGGTGAAGAGCACCTTGAAAAGGTACTGTTACAATTTTTAAGAAGAGACTAACAAATAGAGTAAAATTAAGAGAAAATGCAGTATGTTTATTTTTTATTTTATTTTATTTTATTTTATTTTATTTTAAGATTTTATTTATTTATTTGACAGAGGGAGACACAGCGAGAGAGGGAACACAAGCAGGGGGAGTGGGAGAGGGAGAAGCAGGCTTCCTGCAGAGCAGGGAGCCCGATGCGGGGCTCGATCCCAGGACCCTGGGATCATGACCTGAGCCTAAGGCAGACACTTAATGACTGAGCCACCCAGGTGCCCCAAAAATACAGTATGTTTAAAGTACAAAGTGCAGAGTATTGCCAGGAAAAGGCAGTCAGAAGTGTGGAAAGATAAATGTTGGTCCAAGGAATTAGAGGAACTAGAGTTGTAGCTCTCTTTATTAAGATTTAGGAGGATGAGAGTGTATGATGGCAGACACCACAAGAAAAGCTATAAATAGCTTTTATAAAAGCAGAGAGGATGGAATGACACTGAAAATTTGGGGAATAGTGAGGCGCCTGATTACCTGAAGCAATGGCTTTGGATAGAAAATGGGCCTCCAAAACCAGTACAGCAGGTTTCCAAAGATAGTCCTATTTGGATAAAATTATCTTAGAAACATTCTCTGTTTCTCTCTTGTTGTCTCTTTTCTCTTTCTTTTTTCTTTCTTTCTTTCTTTATCATCTCTATCTATCTATCAAACATCTAATCTATCTATCTGAGTTTGCTAATATTCGAAGTTTAATGACAGAAAGAAAAGAGTTCAATAAATAAATAAGGTATAAAGGCAACAGCCTATGGGTGTCCCCGAGAGGAAATATTCGTAATTTTTCACTTACAAGCGCAGGGTCACTAACTTCTGAGATTCTGCACCTGGCCATTCTCAGCCACAGATGCAAAAGCCCAGGAGGAAGTTGGGTGAAAATAAAAGCTCCAATGACATCCACGAATTCCTGTGAGAGCCAGGAGGTAAAACCTGCAGAAAAGAAGCAGAAGTGCGAATCCCATGAGGTTGAAAGGCATGCGTTCTCGGTTCTGTTCTAAGAAACATCCCATGAGAACACTCTGGGTGAAATCTTATCCCATGAAATAATCACCAGACCTGAAAATTCCTGCAGATTTGTTGGGCAAAATTACGATAATGAACGAAAGTACTGCCTTTGCCAAATTAGAAGCATATGATTAATGAGGAATTTCATGTATATACTTTAAAAGTTCCCATTCTACCATTAACAAGGAAAGAAAAACCAATTTGAGGGCTTTCAACTAAAGGCCCAGTAAGAAGAATTTCATGTGTTATAGTATGTAGAATCTTAACATTGCTTAATTTAGTCCACCAAATCAAGGCCAGGATAAAAGTTCCAAAAAACATGGATTATGTAGCCTTCACAGGCAAAAGGAGGCATTTTGGGGAGGTTAAGTTTTTGAATTGTGCTCTCTGGCAGATCCATTGGCACACCAAAATGGTAACTTGAGGACCCATGGGAATTGGGGCTGAATCTTTCCATTAGTGAATTAGAGAAATAAGCTCTCTAACTCAAACATCAGGAGGAAAACATTTACCTGGAATATTTCTCCTTCTCAAGGACTTCCAACTTGCCAGCAACTTTGACTGAATCGGGACTGGGAGGGGAAGGAAACTCTGAGGTCAAATGAGCCATGGGATAACTTCAGCTCATCCTGAGTTTGGCATGACTAGAGAGCTAAGTCACCTCTCTCTGTTGCTTATGTTTCTTTTTCCCATCCTTTTCTTGGTTGAGGATAAAAAAAGATTTCAAACCTTGAATGTAATGACTTGATATATTAAATATCCTAATCTCTTTGTGTGAATATGTGTGTGTGTGTGTGTGTGTGTAAAATATTAAAAACCATCATAAAAGTCACCATTGGAATTTTTTCTTTAGTTTCATCTGGTCATTTTCCACTGGAGATAAATGAAGCTACAGAAAGCTTTGTGCTTGAAGGGCCACTATCAAACTGTGAATCTGGGAGCGCTCTGTCCAGACTCATTTATTCTCTGTGGACCCTAATGACAAACGCAATTCTCTGAACATTCTCATATGCTACTGCTGTGTATGATGGTTAATTTTATGTGTCAGTGTGGTGACACCACAATGCCTAGATATTTGGTGACAGTCTAAATGTCACTCTGAAGGTATTTTTTGGATGAGATTAATGTTTACATCAGTAGACTTTGAGTAAAGCAGATGCTCTTCCATGATATGGGTGGACCTCATCTAATCAGTTGAAGGCCCTAAGTCCCTGAGGAAAGGGGAATTCTGTCTCCAGACTGCCTTTGGATTCAAGTTATGTTGTCAACTCTTTCCCGGCTCTCCAGCCTGCTGGCCTGCCCTGTAGATTTCAGACTTGCCAGACTCCACAACTGCATGAACCAATTTCTTAAAATACATCTGTCTGTTTCTGTCTTTCTCTTTCTTTCTATTTACACACATCCCTTTGGTTCTGCTTCTCTGGAGAATCCATACTTGCACAGTGGGGGAGAAGAGACAGTAGTATATGCTTGGGGGGGGGTGGAAGTGGGGGCAGGTATGTGGCTTGAGGTTTTGTTCTTGTCTCTTGATAGTATGAATATAGCAATTTTCAAACTATAGTGTGATCATTTCAACCACATGGAAGCAGGATAAAAAATGATTTCCTGGGCCCTACCACTGAAGATGCTGCTTCAATAGGTCTGAGATGGGGCCTTGGGAAACCTGTCTTCTCTACCAAACACACTGAGATTTTTCCAATGCACTTGTTCCATATAATTTAGTTAGAAAATGTGGCCATGGGAGTGTTACTTCTTAAGACAGGTGCTATAATCTGAATGTTTGTATCCTCCCCAAATTCATATGTTGAAATCTTAACCCTCAAGGTGATGCATTAGGAGATGGGGAACTTTGGAGGCCATTTGGTCATGAGGGTGTGGCCTTCAAGAATGGAATTAGTGTTTCGTAAAAGAGGCCCCACCATGTTCCCTAACACCTTCCACCATGTGTGAATACAGGGAGAAGTGGGTAATTTGCAATCCAGAACCTGACCCTTCTGGCATTCTGATTTTGGATTTCTAGTCCCTGGAACTGTAAGAAATAAACTTCTGCTATTTATAAGCCACCCAGTCTGTCCATGGGATTTTGTTATCACAGTCTAAATGGACTGCGATAACAGTGTAAGAAATTATATGTTATTGGAGCAAGGCTTTTGGAACAATAAAGGACTTTCTGAAGTTTGATAGTAATGATGGGGCAATAGCATGGATCATTTTTTTTCTCTCCTAGATTCTAATTCATACATTTTAGGGCAAGAAAAATTTACTAAAGGATAACATAAATAAGATTCTGAACTCCTTGACATTCGTAGAAACAAGTTGCACATCATTTAATTTGCAAGAATTATTTACATCATCAGTTGGGACAATTTCTCCCACAATTTAGTAATTCTTTCTAAATCATCCATGACAGGTGACCACACAGCTTCAGGAGCGCTTCTAATAGGAAGATACTGAGCACCCCACAAGCAGTGTTCATGTTACGTATTTTTTCTGGAATCATTCACTCACTCACTTGCCAAATATCTATCAAGCATGGACTATTACTCAGGCATTGTGGAAGACATAAGGAAGTAAGAATAAAACAGTTCTCATTCTATGGAGTCCATCACTAATTAAAAATATAAGGCATTTTACACAAACACATGAATCACAATAGAGTTGTTAAAAGTAAGGCTTTAAATGTTCCAGTTCTTTTTATGTGGTAAACATACTTAATTAAGTGGTAAAGTATCTATCTACTAGCATGGATTTTGAGATAAGACAGACCTGGATTACTAGTTGTGATTGACTTGGTTGAGCAATTTACCTCTTTAACCTGGAAAATGGGGGATAATCATAGTCTCTTCCTCACAAAGAGAGAATGAGAATTAACCAAGATAATGTCTGCAAAGCACTCATATAATGTCTGAAATATATTGAGAGCCTCATAAATAACTATTAGAAATTCATGAGCAAATTGTCATTTTCAAGTGTTATGGAAAGGAAAGAAATGAACATTTATTGAGAGTTTACTACATTCCATGCACCGTATAGAAGGCATTTCACATGCATTCTACAATCAAAATAGAGGTACAATTTATGCTGCCCTTTAAAAACTTCAGAAATAATTGACTTTTGTTCTAGATTAAGAATGAAGTAAAACACATTAGGTTTGCTAACAGATTTTCATGAATACTCTGAAGCATACTGAAGATTTTTTAACCTACCACAATTATTTTATCATACAGAATAAAATGGTGATGCCCTTAAATCCATTTTTATAGCATTGATTTCCTGCATGTCAGTGTAGCAGTGAACCGAGAACTGTCTCTGGGCTGTTACGAAACATCGTGAGTTGTCTTTCCCAGAAACAGGCTAAATTTTCCCTAGACCATCTACCCCTCCAAGTACTACTTATAGCCAATATATCACAATTTCGTGTGCATAATGCAAGTAGAGTACAGAGCCATGGAACAGAGTGATGTGATGCTAACCGGGCTAAAAAATGCCAACCTATACTTGCAACATTAGAGAAAGCATCTGCTTGTTAATTTAAATTCCCAGCCAGAGACGCTATTCCTTACCTAATAAATATTAATTGGATCCTGCCAGATTCAAAGCAAGAATCATCTCTGTGTTTGCGTTTTGGTTATTTGATTCATAGCCCAAAAAAAAAAAAAAAACTCTTGATTCCGTGCATTATTATATCACTCTTAATTCTACATTCATTCATGTAATCATCTAATCATTCAAATATCAATGCAATAAACAATACCAATCATTCACTATGTCTAAAGCAGTGTGTGGTGGAATAGTGAAAAATGGTGTTGCTCCTCAGATAGCAACACTCACTGTTTACATAAAGAGCAATAAACTTCTGATACTCATTTGCGTGTGTAATGAGATTTTTATTTTCGTGAAAAGTGGAACAAAAACCAGATAAATTAGCTCAAGGTCAAATCTCTAAGGTCCCTTTGGATCAACTTTTCCTTCTTTCCTTGTGTGCATGAGATCTATAAACATCTGTTTGATGGCTAGTGAGTGACTCAGAAGAAAACTTTAGGAAATTTTTGATTCCTCATTCATTTGTTTATTCACCAAATAATTATTGAGTGTTTTCTAAGGGCCAGGCACTCTGCTGGGCACCGAATATGCAGCAATGAATAAAGGATCTGATCACTGGACTTTTAAAGTTAACAGCGTGGGCACCTGGGTGGCTCAGTTAGTTAAGTGTCTGCCTTTGGCTCAGGTCATGATCCCAGAGTCCTGGGATTGAGTCCCACATCACGTTCCCTGCTCAGCGGGAAGTCTGCTTCTCCTTCTGCCCCTTCCCCTGGTTCATGTGCTCTCTCTCTCTCTCTCTTTCAAAAATAAATATATAAAATCTTTTAAAAAATAATAAATTTAACAGCTTATTAGGACAGATGGAAAATAAACAAGGAGAGAAGTAGATAAACACAAGTATTTGATGAGTATTCTGGAGAAGTAAGATGCTATGATAGAGAAGAGTTAACCTACATTAGCTAGAGAGAGGTTAGGGAAGTCCTGTGTCAGGAGGTGACATTTAAACTTAACCTTTAAAAATAGAAAGAAGTTGGCATTGTGAGGGGGTGCCAAGGGAGCTGAATAAGGGGAGGGACGAAAGGTGTGAGCATGTAGGAGTACAGGGCAGGGGTAGGTAGTGGATCCAAGATACAGTAAAAGTGAAGAGCAGGTGTGAAGCCTGAATGGAAATTAATGAGCTCTGAAATTTATTGCTACTTATCCTTCTTTCAACATGCTCACCTTTGTTTGTGATTGTACAACTTCCAAGAAGTTAGTATATTTTCTGTTAATTATGAAGTGATGAAGTCTTTCTGGGCAATGGGGGCTTCATTCCTCCTGTTAGTATCATTGGTCTAAGTAGAGACTTCTTTTTCCAGGGCACCTGCTGTAGGAAGGACTGAATGATACATCTGTAGGATGCAGCCTTGGTTTAGAGTTTGCTTTATCGTTCTTTATTGAAGCATTATTCTTGGCTTCACTTCAGAAAGGAGCATTACTCTTTTTGCTCCAAGGCCACTGACAATGTTCTCATAAGGTCAAAGCCAGCATAATGGAACTCTATCCTGAAGCAACAAAACATAAAGTTTGCATTTGTATTTCAGGCCTCTCACAACTGACTTTTGCCCAAAGCTCTCCATGCCCTTTATTAGCCAGCAACCTGCTCTCTGGGTCTCTAACCTCCTGGAGAGCACATCTTAGCTGGATTGACCGCTCTTTCTTCCCATTTGTTCCAGCCTGTTTGCTAATTACTGCAGGCTTGGTATTCAGTCCCTTGCCCTTTTCTCCAGAAATGGAGTCCTTCAAACTGAGAGAACTGGTGGGGGCTTCCTGACACCTCACAATCCTACCCATTATTCTGATGACTGGAATTTGGTTTGGTTTCACTCCAGTGGCTATAATGATCAACTCTTTTGTTTCCTTAATGATATCATGAACTTAATCCAGAAAGTTCTGCATAGATTTGTGCCTACATATATTGTTGCAAAAGCAAGTCCTCCCTTGCTTGAAACATCATCCCCTGCATACTGAAATTCCAGCCACCTCTCCTGTAAAGTTTTCTGGAATGTCTCAACTCACAGTGTTATCTCACAAACTTGAATGCCTGTAGCTCTTTTCAGAACTGACATTCACCTGGTAGTGAATAGACATTTTAAAACATGATCCCTAATTAGACCATAAATACTAAGAATATAAGACCATATATCCCCACTCTGTCTTGCCCAGCATCCTCTTGTATAGAGTAGGTGTTCAATGGGAGACATAGCCTCACTACACTGATGTAAAAATCATGCTACTTTCTAAAACTAAACTTTTCTGCAGAATTTATTGCCCTGAATCAGTTCCATGTAGAGTAAAGATCATGGGGTATGGTTCAGACAGACCTGACTGAAAAATACCAGCTCTGCTCATTAGCTAGGTCATTTTGAGAAAGGCATCTGTGTGCATTGCCCACGGGCATCTGAAATCCTTTCAATCTGGGGGAGAATATCCAATTCTGAGAGTCCATGTGAGAATCATAAAACTTCTTTCTTTTGGAGAGCTGAGGAAAAACAAATGCTTTCTTCCTCTTTCCTCCTGTCCAGCAGCCAGGACATGGATTATCGGACACTCTCAACTACAACTTGGAGCCTTCAGTGAGTGCCACCAAGATGAAGGAACAGCCAATGATTAATTCATTGCATAGTGTCCAATAGCAGCTGTGGTGATTGTCCAGAGCCAAGGGGCACAAGAGTTGAGCAAAGTGTCAAACAGAGGAGTACCCTGTCTTCTGTGGGGTAACTTTTGCTATGGGCCCTCTGTCTAAACTCTTGATTTCTGTCCATTTTCTAGTGTAACTTCTCCAGCTTTCTTACCAATTATTTTGCGGGTTAAGTTAACCAGACTCGGCTTCCTGTGCTGGCAACTGACAACTACAATTGAGATATCCACTTAGAAAAATGAGATGATAATATCTACCTCTTTTCTATATAAATTAAATGATATTTATAAAATATATAGCAGGCACCTGTAACACAGGAACAAATCGATAGTTAATAAATATTTTTTTTTAAAGATTTTATTTATTCATTTGAGACACAGAGATACAGAGAGAGAGCATGAGCAGGGGAGAGGCAGAGGGAGAGGGAGAAGCAGGCTCCCCGCTGAGCCAGGAGCCCGATGTGGGGCTCGATCCCAGGACCCTGGGATCATGACCTGAGCTGAAGGCAGATGCTTAACCATCTGAGCCACCCAGGCGCCCCGTTAATAAATATTTTTTAAAAATATCTTCAGTTTTGTTATTATTTGCCAGTTTCTATGTCCTTACTCAAAATAACTGCTCATCAAGCACCAAACTGATATTTAGGAGTCTGCAGATCATTTTTTAAAATTGTTGAAACATTTCTTTAAAATGTTTCAATCAGCCCTGCCCACATTTGGCTGGAGCCAGCTTGATTTATGGGAACTGCCTGCTGCTGGACCATCTCGATGCACCCTCCCAGCCCAGAGGGGCCAGGGAGCTCCACACTTCCATGGCACTGTTGTCACTGTCCTGTCCCTGAATATCCATCATAGCCTGGAAATGAGAATGAAATCATTAAACCTGGATCAGGTGACTATGGCAGGAAATCCATACCCAAGGATTCTCGCTGTCTTCCCAACCCCCTCGTCTTTCCTCTCAATGCTCACACTGCTATCTCTATGCCATTCATGGTTCATGGAGAAGCTCCTCTTTTGGATTTTAGTTATTTTAGGTTCGTTTCTTACAGTTTTTTTCTTTTTTTTGATGGCACTGTAATCTCCTTATGGGTTTATGGCTGTATCATATTGTAATGTATACAATACATATGCACAGTGACTAGAATACATTTTTGGCTGAATATGTCAGTGACAGCTTATGAATTAATATGATTAGAAATTACAGAGGATTATGTTGAACTGTTGCTGGAATGCTCAGCATATTTTTCATTTTTCCCCTTAATATATTACCTAGAAATGTAGATATGTCTCTTCATAAACCAATAAATTTGAAAATTTAAATGAAAATTTCAAATCCTTAGAAAGATGTAACATGAAAATTGAATTATGTTTTATTTCTCATCTTTATAGGGCATTTTTCTGTGTAGACAATATTATCCTCTATAAACAATGACATCAGAACTCATTGCTAAAACTAATCTGGACATGATATTTTATTCATGGACAGTTTAGAATGGTGGCTGAGTACTAGGTCAATATGCAAAAATAAAATGCATTTCTATACACCACCAACAAATATGTAGAAAATCTGTGATGAATAGTCAATCCAATAACAAAAACAATTAAAGTGTCTAAGGAAACTGCTAACAAAAGATGTTTCATTGCAGAAAATTAACTGAAAAAGCTTAAAAGTGACCTAAACAAGTGAGAGATACAACCATGATCATGCATAAACATAGACTCACAAGATGGCAATTGTCATCTCCCCCAGTTGCTTCATGAATTTCATGCAGTTCCAATGACAATCCAATCATGGCTTTTGAGGACAAGTTAACTGTAAAAGTTATACGAAAAAGCAAACCCCAAGAATAGTCAGAACTCTCTAAAGAAGAAGATTACCCACTGCTTAGCTTTAATTCCCTAGACAAACTGATGTGCTAATGTTACTTGGATATAATCTCAGGTAGACAAATGTGAGGGAAAAATGGAAGTATGACAGACAAGAAGTGAAGGCACATATAAGAATATAAAATAGTAACAATAATAATAACAAAACACACCATAATATTTGGTAATGGGAATGAATCTATAGAGGCTAAAGGAATGCAGTGGATCAACTAAAAACAGTGGATTCTAGAACAATTCTGGGGGTTTGGAAGAAAGAAGACTTTTCCTGGGGCTCCTGGTGGCTCAGTCGGTTGAGCATCTGACTTAGCTCAGATCATGATCTCATCAGGGTCATGGTATGGATCCCTGCATCAGGGTCGGTGTTCAGCAGAGAATCTGCTTGAGGACACTCTCCCTCTCCCTCTGCCCCTCCCCCTGTTTGTGCGTGCATGCTCTCTCACTCTTTCTCTCAAATAAATAAATAAATCTTTAAAAAAAGAAAGAAGATTTTTCTTTTTTTTTTCTGCAGGCCCTTTCCCATGTTCTGTCTCTCAGGTCAAAGATTACTCCACACAGCATTAAGTCTCTGCACATATTGGTTGTGTTTCCTGGTTCTTCTGGGCAGCTTCTGGGGACTCACACAACAGTGACAGAAACCACAGCATGAGCCACAGTTTGGGGTGAAATAGTGAGCCAGCAGTCATCCCAGCTGGCCTGATATAGTGGCCACCGCCCAGGCTTGATGAGGCAAGCTGCACATGGATGCAAAGATATCCTGAAGTACCAAGAACTCCTGCACAATGATGGAGGGATTAAGATATTTTCCAAACTACCTTGGAAAGTAATTTTTCACTATCTTGCAAAGTTGAACATTTGCATATTGATTTGTATATCCTTGATCCTGTGTGTAGGTGTAGAAACACTTGTTCTGGAGCATCTAGAATCATGTCAAAGATTGTACATAGACGGATTTTTCATGAAAGCCAAATAATGTAAACAATTCCTAAAGAATGGGTAAATAAAGTTCAATATATTAACACAATAGAAAGAGAAAATGATGGGACACCTGGGTGGCTCAATCATTAAGCGTCTGCCTTCGGCTCAGGTCATGGTCCCAGGGTCCTGGGATCGAGCCCCACATTGGGCTCCCCGCTCCGCGGGAAGCCTGCTTCATCCTTTCCCACTCCCCCTGCTTGTGTTCCCTCTCCCGCTGTGTCTCCCTCTGTCAAATAAATAAATAAAATCTTTAAAAAAAAAAAGAAAGAGAAAATGAATGACTTCTAAGTTTTTACAGCTTCATATATAAAAATTGTAATTTTAATGAAGGAAATAAGCAGTTTTTAGAAGACTGCATATAATATGATACGGGTTTTCTAAGTCCCAAAACAAGCTTGTCATTGGATGTATATGGAAACAGTATGAATATAGAAAAAGTGAATGACAGATTCTGGATAGTCTTCACCTCTCAGGAGGATAAAAAGAGATGAGAAATGGAAGTAGCTTTTAGGTAGCTACACATGAAGTTGATTGGTAACATTTTAGTCCTACAGAAGAGTGTTGCTTCTGTGGTGTTCAGTTTGTCACTGTACCTTAACACTGACAAATGCATGTATTTGCTTTTTTGGAAGACACTGAAGAGGACATCTTATGAGACATGCAATGGCCTCCTGGCTGTGTCTTTCCATTCCTTTCTGCCCCCTTCCCAGTACAGATTACTAAGGCAGTTTTATTAATCTGGGAACCACACTTTGAAAAGCACTGCTGTGATAATAGGTCTGACATAATTTGAATAGGTAACTTAGACAGTCTATATAATAATGCAATCCCATGCCGTCTGTGTTTCCTATCCCAGGGGAGAGTGCAAACATCTTCCAAATTGCATGAGTGAGAAACATGGATATCATTCATGACTCTGGTCCCATCCTCCCCACCTCACCTCTATTAAATCATCACCTCCTCTCACTTAGAGCTACTTAATATCCATGGAATCTATCCATTTTTTTCTCCATCCTTATGTTACTACTCTAGGCAAAATAACCATCATATATAATCCTCTGGATTATTGCAACATAACTGCTTTCCATATCCCTCTGGCCCCTAAATACTTTTTTCAAACAGTTTAGCAGATGTCATTTTCCCAAAACACAAATCTAATCATGTTGCTCTTACTGAGAAGGTTCCTCAGTGGCCTCAGGATAAAATGCAAATTCCTCTAAGTGTACCATCCAATCCTGTTCATTTATCTGGTCCTTGTGCACTCTCAGAACTCGCTTGGCAATATTACTGTTTTATTACTGCCAGGTATTATAAACTTCTGACTATCCCCATGTTTTTTTCTTGCCAGTGCTGCACTTTCTAGAATGGCCTTCTACAAATTCCTGACTGGTTCCTCCCTGCTTCTTAGAACAACATAACTTATGTTCACCTCATAATGGCAGCCTTTTTACAATGATAACACATGTCTTCTACATGGTCCCATGCAACTTGCACTTATTCTTATCATTTACTTATTGCTGGATTTGGATCTTAGAAGCCCCAGGCACTAAAAAGTCTACATCTACCCACACTCATCACGTGTAATTCAAAAAACAAAAATGATGCTGAATCATAAGACAGGTGTATGGAAATCTAACAGAGTGTTGATGTTTCCCAGTATGACTATGTGCAGCTTATGTTGAAACACCAGCTACACAATTAAAAAAAAATCATGTGCCTATATTGCTCTGACTTTATGAAAACTGGACTTTTATTGAGTAATTCAATGCTGCATGTATTTTTTGTGATGTTTTGAAATTGCTTTGTTAACTACTAGACTCTCAGTGTCTGTCCCAGAAAAGCTAACAAATAACACATATTTGTTAATGGGAGGGAAGAATAAATGAGTAAATGACAGACTGTCATTCTTCTTGTCTTGCTGCTAATTACAAAGTGGCCTCTCACATTTTTTGATTTTGCCTTAACTTTCTCAACTATATACTTTGTTTATCAGAACCCAGTCATCAAACTAAATGAGTAGACAATTCTTCCATGACTACTTTTTAAATAGTCTTGAAAGAAGTCTCTTAAGTGGTGTTTATTTCAACCATTAATTCAAAGGTGACTTCTAGTTCTCCAAAATTAACAAAAAGCCATAAGAGATTAAAACACCAGATGACATAGACACCTCATCTTCCCATTTTATTTTCCAAGTAGACAATCTAAGGGTATTATTTTTCAATTTACGATAGAAATTAGTTATCTACACATAACTAACATGTTCTTGCAAATGCAGCTTAAAATGCTTAAAATAATTTTTTTTTTAAATCTCACAGTTTCTGTGAGTCAGAAATCAGGGCACCTGATGGTTTTGGCTTAGGGTCTCTCCTGGGGCAGCAATCAAGGTGTCAACCAAGATTTCAGTCATCTGAGACTTAACTGTGTTTAGAGGATCCATTTCTGAGCTCACTTATTTGGCTATTAAGAGAAGGTTTTGGTACCTTGACATGTGAGCCTCTCTGTAGGACTTCTCATGAAATGGCTTCCCCCAGATGAGTAACGTGAGAGAAAAGAAGAGGGAAACATGAGAGAAAGAGAGAAAAAGAGACATAAACCATAGTGTTCTATAACCTTATTTTAGAAATGGCATACCATCAGCCATCTTCTGTTGGTTACACAGACCTGACCCTGATGCAAAGGGGGAGGGAGCCGTGCAAAAGTGTGAAGGCCAGTGTGTGAGGTTGTCGAGAACCATTGTGGAGACTGCACAGGAAGAATTTTGAGCAAGGATTTAGCATGATGTGACTTATGTCTAAAAGGATCATCCTGGTTGCATTTTGAAAAATAAGATGGAGAAGATCAAGATTGGAAACATGTAGATCAAGTACAAAGCTGTCGATATTGAGGAAGTAAATAATCAATTGATGCTTGAACAAGGGTTGTAGAAGTGATGGTATTAATAAATCATCAAACCCCATGTATATTTTGAAGGTATGACCTGAAGGATTTGCTGATAGATTGGGTGTGAAATGTGAGGGAAGTAGAGGAATTAAGGTCAATGGAAGAATTTGGCCTAAGAAATTGAATAGATGGTGGTGACATTTATTAAGAAGGGAAAGATTGGTAGAGGGACCAATCTAGAGCAGGAGGAGGAATCAAGAATTCTGGTAAAATACATTAAGTTTAACAAGCCTATTAAATACCCAAGTAGAGAGGATAGTTTTTTGAATTTACAAGTTCAGTTTTCAGGGAAGAGGTTGAGGCTATAGATACAAAAATGGGAGTCATAGGACAAAAACTGGGAGTTATAAGATTATAAACGCAGTTATCAGAGTAAACATGGTATTTAAGAACATGAGGTCGATGAGATAATCTAGACAATGATTGCAGAGAGAGAAAAGACAGAGGACAAATAAATGAATTCTTGGAAATACCTATATATGGAGATAAGAAAGAAGAGAAGGATGTGATACTGTAGAAGACAGGGAATTCAAGAGAAGATCTGTTCCCTGGAAGCAGGATGGTCAGGTAAGTCATTTGCAGCAGATGGGTCATGTAAGATGGGAATGAGAATTGACTACTAGATTTGGCAATGGGGAGGTCATTGCTGACCTTGTAGACCAGTTATAGTGGGGGCAAAATCCAAACTGGTGTGCCTTTCAGAGAGATTGGTAAGAAAGGAAGAGAAAAAAGATATTTTGTGAAAATAATAAGGAAGTAAAGCATTGACTCAGTAGCTGAAGGTTGATGGGTAAGCAGGGAAGAATATTTAAAGGTTGAAGACAATCGTAGCATATTTGAATCACCATCATAACAAACCATAAGATAGGAGCAGATGAGGATAAAGTACAGCAAAGTACCTGCAGGAGAAAAATCCAGTCATAAATGTAAAATGAGAGCAGTTAGCAATGTTATCTGTTTTTCCACAACTAAATCCAACTGTTGCTTTTTGACTCCACAGACTATATTCAGGTTTCTCTCCCTATTTCTTTCCTGACAACATTTCTTATACTTGGAATGAGCTTCCTCTCTCTCTCTCTCTCTTTTTTTTTTTTACCTGAAAAAGCATCAGTTCTTTAAGATCCAACTCAAAATTTATCTATTCTGAAAAATGAGCCTTATATGAGGCTGAGTAGTGGCTCCCCAAATAGCTTTACATCTTAATCTCCAAAACCCAGAAATGTTACCTTATGTGGCAAAAAGAATTTTGTAGAAGTGATTGAGTTAGGATCCTACCTTGATCTTTAGATTAAGAATCTGGAGATGGGCAGATTATTCAAGTGGGCCAAATGTAATCAAAATGGTTCTGGTAAGAGATACAGGGGGAATCATAGAGAAGATGGGGAAGTAATGATGGAAACAGAAATTGGAGTCATGTGATTTGAAGAGTGAGAAAGGGGTCTCACCCTAAAAAATATGGTCAGCCTCTAGAAGCTGAAGGGCAAGGAAACAGTCTCCCTTCAGAGCCTCCAGAAGGAATCATCCTTGACTTGACTATAGGCGGTGAGATGGACTTCAGACTTTTGAGCACTGGAACTGTAAAAGAATAAATTTGGGTTGCTTTAGGATACCAAATCTGTGGTAACTTGTCACAACAGCAATGGGAAAATAATGACATCCTCTTCTCAAAAGCTCTTCCTTCATCTGGCTTCTTCATCTTCCTCTTACCTCTTGTGGAATTTATTTTACAGCAGCTTTATTGACTTGCAATTTATATACCATAAAATTAAGTATTTAAGTGTACGATCAATCACTTTTAGTGAATTTACCAAGTTGTGTAGTAATCACCATAAACCAGTTCTAGACCATTCCCGTCACCCCAACATGATCCTTCACAGCTGTGTTCAGATAATCCTAACTCCTGGCCTCAGCTCCACACAACCATTAATCTACTTTCTGCCCCCATGGGTTGGCCTTTTCTGGACATTTCATGTACATGCATCATAGAGTATGTGGTCTTTTGTGTCTGGCTTCTTTCACCTACTAGGATGTTTTTAATGTTCATCCATGTGGTAGTATCTATCAGTACTTTGTTCTTTTTTATCATTGACTATTATCCCACTGGCTGGATATTCCACATTTTTTCCATTTCAAGGCTGATGGACAGGGCACCTAGGTGGCTCAGTAGCTTAGGCATCTGCCTTAGGCTTAAGTCATGATCTCACGGTCCTGGGATTGAGTCCTGCATTGGGCTCTCTGCTCAGCGGGGAGCCTGCTTCTCGTTCTCCCTCTGCCTGCCGCCCCGCCTGCTTGTGCTCTCTCTCGTGTCAAATAAATAAATAAAACCTAAAAAAAATAAAGGCCGATGGACATTTGGATTGTTCATATAATACTTGAATGTCCATTTCTTCCTATAATATTTTGTACCTACTACTTTGTGACATACTGTAGTTTTGAAAGAAAGGAAGTCTATCGGATTTACCCTTCTATGCCCACATCCTATACCTGTATCTCGCAAACTATAGGTGTTCAATGAGCATCACTTGCCATTGGGTATCTTTTCAATGACCCATCCTGCTAGTTCTGCTAGAGCATCATAATGACAGTCCAGCTGACCTCTAAACAGGCAGCACTTCCATCTCCAGCATCACCTCTCCCTAGCCACTTTCCATTTTTCTAATGCTGTACTTACTACTGTCAGCTGGTTGCAGTTACAGTTTGCTCAAAACCTCCTTTTACATTTCCTCAGGGCAAAGGACAATGGGCTTCACAGAGTTAAGGTCTACATATGGGCTTTGGAGAAAGAACAATTACTTGAACAAAAAAGTTACCTACCTTTGTCGTCGCGCTTTGCCAGACTACATTATGGATCTATGTAAAGAAGAAGAGCAAACACATAAAAATAAATTGGAAACCCCTCAGCCTCAAGAGCCCCAAGTATTTAACGAAAGAAAAAGAACTTTACCTTTGTGAGGTAAAGTTAAATTCCTTTGGATGTTTCCAACATTCAGCTTTGAGTCCCAATAATCAGCAAATATTGGCGGATGATTCCTAGGAGCCTTCAATGAATACCTCTTTTTAAGGATTTAGTTTCTCTTTCACAGCATTTTAGTAATCACTCATGCTGCTATGAAAATCAAATAATGGCCCACAATACACCCTGAAATGAAAAAGAAATAAAGCAAGAAAACCCACAACACATGGGTATTATCAATTCAGGCTCACTAAGGCTTCGCAGGTAGAATCAGTCTTAATTCAAACGGCCCTCTCTTCAGAGATTGAGGTAAGTGATACTTTTCTTTGTGGCCTTTCAGAGCTTTTCATTCCACACAATCATAGCACACACCAAGTTTTGAAAGCTGAGCTTTCGGAAATATGTAACAGGACATTGAAATGAGAAAAGGGAAAGAGGCAGAAAGACATTTTATTGAAAAGCATTTTGTAGAGCTTAGCTTAAAATTGGACACTTGCTTTTGATGGGTCTGCTTTTAAAATAGGAAATTGATTTTCAGTTAACCAGCTGAAAGAAAAATGCACTCCCCACCCTCTTGCTCTTAATTCTGCAGGCAGGCCTTCCTTCCTCAGGGACTTTCCTAGTAAAGGAATTTGAATACTTTGCAAATGGAAAGTACATAGGGTTTAGGCATGCTGTGTCCTGAGCAGTTCAGTCTAAATTTATGTTGTTGTACCTTCTGTTTTCACCAGGACTGGAAAAAGAACACTTCATAGAGGCAGGATGTAGTTCAGAAAAAAAAAAAAAAAATTGTGTGTGTAGGCAAGGCAACTCTTTGAAATGTGACAATGTGTAATAAGTGAATTACGTTCTGGTATATAAAATGTGACACGTGTGAATTAATTACTGATACTAACTTGATTTACATTAAACTGCCAGTGATTTGTCATTTTAAATTATCTATGAAAAAAATTATATTGGTTTATGATCCATTTCAAATGAGGAACTTTAAGTAGACAAGACAGTGTTGTGAAGTAGAAATACCCAAGAGATGTTTGGTTGTTTTTCTCATTCTGTCACTGTTGGCTCTATGATCACAGGGACAGTCTTTCTACTTAATTTCCTCAGTGCCTAGCATAGCACATAATACATATTAGACCCTCATAGAATATTTGTTGAGTGAGTTATTGAACTAACAGTTCACGTTAGTGGATACTTGATTTCACAAGGCTTTTGCTTCTGAATTAGCAAAAATAAAATAAAATAAAACAATGTTGGTTCTATGCACTTGAAAGTGCCATCTAACTCCAAAAATCATAAAATGTAGAAATGGGATGTCAGCTCATTCAGTGAGCTTCTAATGACAATCCAATAAATGGTCATCTTGTCTCTACTTAAATATTGCAAGTTACAGGAGACTAATAACCTCATGAGGAAGCCAACACCATATTGGTTGGCTTTCATTCTTAAAAAATACTTCATCTTATATTGAGCTCAAATATAGCTGTCTATCATACAGCCATTTTTCCCTCCGGGGTAATATATGTTATAAGGTGTTAGATGCAAACCTTCCTGAGTGTTGAAATTTTAGCAAGGCTCTAACAGCCAAGAAGGGAATAATTGGTGCAAGGTAAACCCATATCCTAACATAAGGTTACCTAGATCATGTATTCAGGAGTATTGCAATGGAGTTGGCCCCAAACTAGTTTCCTTCCACTTTGGCCCACCATCCACAACCCGGCGGTATAAGCAAATGGTAGGAATGCAAGGGATGAGAAGACTGGATAATTCTGCACTGGCAATTAATGATATATCTCAAGAATGATTTAAGTAACCTTCTTTAACAGCCCGTTTTCTCAGCTAGGTACATGCTCCAGTCAACTGGGGGTTACTAAGACCTATGTGTTTAGACTAGAATTTCTTGGACTGGTGCTCAGATCTCTTGGCAGGGAGTGCTGCTTACCTCCAGAGGGCATTTCAGATCAAGAGAGGGTCCTACAAAATGTGTGATCAGTTTTTGAGGGGGCTGTGCTATCTGGTTTTCTCTGATATGAGTGAAAGGCACAATGAAGCTGTTTATGGCAGCACCAAAAGAAACTGGTGGTTAGAGCCAATAGCCACTGATGGCACCTTAGTAGTAGGAACAGTAAACAAACAAATAAATGAAAGAAGAAAATCCCATTGTTTCCCCTTTCTCTTATCTTTCATTTTCCCTCTAATGAATTCTGGTGTACAGAGTTTACAGAAATTAGGACTTAGTTTTACAAAGGAGAGTCAAGAAAGGTGAATATGGACATGAAAGAAGGTGATAAATAAGTAAACCAGCACCACCTACTCCTCTGGTTCTTCAGCAAACTTCCACATCATCCTACACACATTTGACTCTTCTTGTGACAAAATAAAAATTACTTTCCCTGCCTAATGAGATGCATCTCTCTTTGGACAAGTGGAGATGCTCTCACCTTCTCTCTAAATAGGGTAGGAACAAAATCACAAAGTGAGGTCCATTTCTCTTTTAACTCAGCTACAAAATTACTTGAATATTCTTGAACCTAAACATTAAATTATGTACATAACTATCACCAACCAACTAATTGTATATCCAGTAATAAGCAAAAAGCTCAAAAAGGGAAAATTAATATATTATGTATGTTAATCAACAAGAGGCATCCTCCACAATTTCTGTGACAATTACAGTGTGTATGTGTGTAATTAATATAATATTAATATTTGCATCACTTCTGGAGCTAATAACGAGACTATAATTTCCTTTTTTTTTTTACAAGAAAGTTCTATAAGATGCCCTCCCACTAACTTCAGACATAAATTGCAAGTCCAGGATGTCACCTGTGCTTCTGATCAACTGGCTGTGGATGGGCGGTTTCCAGGGTCCCCTCTGTGAGTTTGAATTAATTTGACAGAGCTCTCTCACAGAACTCAGAGAAACACTTTATTTACTAGATTACTGGTTACAACTGATTCTTATAAAAGTATATAATTTAGGAACAGCCAGATGGAAGAGATGCAGAGGACAAAGATGCATATGGGAAGGGGCAAGGAGCTTCAGGGCCCTCTGTGGGTGAGCTACTCTCACTGCATCTCCACATGTCCAAGACCCCAGAAGCTCTCCAAATCTTGTCCTTTGGGTTTTTATGGAGGCTTCATTACACAGACATGACTGATTAAACAGTTGGCCATTGGCAACTGATTCAACCTCCAGCCCCTCTCCCGTTCCTGGAGGTCAAGGGGGTGGGACTGAAAGTTCCAACCTTCTAATCTCATGGTTGGTTCCCCTGGCAACCAGCCCCATCCTTAAGTATTTCCAAAAGTTACCTCATTTACATAAACTCAGGTGTGGTTGGAAGGGGTTTTTGATGTATATCAAGATGTCTTTATAGCTTTTATCACTTAGGAAATTCCAAGGGTTTTAGGGGCTCTGTGCCAGGAAGACAGTCAAAGATGAAAAATATATTTCTTATTATAAATCACAATATCACAATCATTGAGTTAAAAGAAAGAGAAACAACTCCTACTTCCACCCCTTGGTTCCTCTACTTATGTATTCTGGATATGAAAAAAAATAGCACCATTATATCGATAGCTTATTCAGACCATAACTCATCCTCTAAAATATAACACAAACATTTCAGGGTCTTTTATTTGAGTCTGTTTGTATTGCATTTGAGTCTTCCATAAGCCATTTCACCATTGTGTCAGGTCACCTGCTCCTGAGTGATGAGGTCTGTACATAGTAATATGAGGAAACTCTGTAGGGGAGAGTCCACTGCCATCCTTCTTTATTGATTTGAGTTCCTTTGTCAAAAGTAATATTGTATATTGTAGGAGATTTCATGATGATGAGTAAAATGGTCTACAAGTCCACAGGTTGGCAGAAGGATTGTGGGCAAGGTAGGCAATGCATATCCAGAATACATGTCTATTGTAGTAAAGGAAAGTTGTTGCCACCTCCATGACGAAAGAGTCCAGCAATTAAGGACTCCTGGCTGGCTCAGTTGGTTGAGCAACTGCCTTTGGCTCAGGTCATGATCCTGGGATCCTGGGATCGAGTCCCGAGTTGGGCTCCTTGCTCTGCGGGGAGCCTGCTGCTTCTCCCTCCGCCTGCCTCTTCCCCTGCTTGTGCGCTCTCTATTTCTCTCTCTCTCTCTCTCAAATAAATAAAATCTTAAAAAAAAAAAAAAAGAATCCAGCAATTAGTTTGCTCTCAGGGGACTGGCTTGTCCCACAGGAGGAATGGTATCATCCAGGAGCCCTCAATGTTGGTGTCTGTTGTGGTCAAGATAGGCATTCACTGCAGCCAGTAGCCAAATTAGCCTCGATAAGGAAAAGTCAGAGTTTCTGACCCTATTACATCCTTATTATTCACTTACTGGAATATTGTGGGCATTTTTCCTATGTCTTTCTATGAAAACTAATTCATCGAAAATATCTTTCAATGGGCATTTAATTTGTTTTCTATGACATATTTTCTTTGTAACTAAAGCGTGGCATCAGTTTGATTAAGCTATAAGCTTGAGTTCCACTAAAATGAGTTTTATCTTTGAATTAAATATAAAACAATCTCTTTTAGAGTCTGGGCTTCTAGAGAAACAATTTTAGTAGTTGTCTTAATTATTGGCTACTGTGTGCCTTTACCTCTGACAATTTTATTCACTTATATTGAATTGGGTTTGCAATTTTTATTCTGTTTTACCCTTTTCATTAGAAACAACAGGACTGAAGTTTAACTAAAGTAGCTTCAGGCTGTACTAGGCAAAGTTGAATTGACTTTGCACAGCTTGGCTTCTTCAGGTCTTTGGATAATTAGCTAGGAACAGCTAGTCCCTGGGGCTTGTGGGTCCATCAGGCTATTTTTAAAGGTACTCCAGTGTCAAAGGAAAACACCATGGGGCATAGCCCACGCATCGCCTTCCACCATTTTGTGTTTCCCCAGGCTTTTAAAATAAACTCTAAATCTATCTGTACAGAAATACTTTCTAAAAAAACTTCCACTACCTACATCATTGTGTGTTCCTTACATGTAACTAGTTTAGGTTCTTTGTATAGATTTACTGGGTATGTTTTTCCCCCCATTGTTGTTGTTGTTATATTTATTTTGCCTCTCCTGCCACTCCTCCTAATTCTGGATTTTTTTGTCCATTTGGTTTTTACTATTAGGTGAGCTCTCTCTCAAGTTTAGGGTTTTGGCTAGATAAAAATGATATTGAAGCAAAGACCACTGGCTTCAAAATCAGTCACTTTGCAATGTAGGTCCTCATTGACATTATATCAGATGACTAAATATTTGTCAAAAGAAATAATCTTTTAATGATAAACTGTCATAAATTAGCCTTTTTCATATGGGAGGGTATAATTTTTGAAAAGGGACCCATCAGGAATTTATCACAACAATGTATATCTATTCATATAATTCATAGGTTTCACTGTTGTCATTCATGTTTGACTTTTATTTTTTTAAGATTTTATTTCTTTATTTTGGAAAGAGAGATCGAGAGAGAGAGAGAGAGAGAGAGAGAGAGAGAGAGAGAGCACAAGTGGGAGGGGAGGCAGAGGGAGAGGGAGAAGCAGACTCCCTTCTGAGCAGGGAGCCTGATGTGGGACTCGATGCTAGGACCCTGAGATTATGACCTGAGCGAAGACAGATGCTTAACAGTCTGAGTCACCCAGGCACCCCCCGCACGTTTGACTTTCATATTTCTCTTCTTATCCTTTGTCCTCCTCAATGCTTTGCTCGGATATTTTTCTTTTCATAATTGGTACTCATTGAGCATTTGTCAAATATAAAGTAACTTATACAATTTTTAAAACTTCTACCTACTTAATTAAAAGAAAGTATATTGGTAGACTTTACCTTCTTCTCAACAGATTTTCCAACCTCACAAAGCAAGCGAGCAAGCAAACAAACACAATCTCCTTTGAATACCCACTTCCTACATAAGAGCTGTAGGAAGGAACAAGATATTATTAGGACAGTTCCAAGAAGAAATTATATCTGGAAAAGAAGAAGGCCAGCCATCTGGTGCTGATTTGGTAGCACAAAAGAAAATTCAAGGGCAAGAGAAGGATCTGCCCAGATTTTGAAATCTTTGGGGTATTTGCCTATGAAACATTGGTATGATTTGGTGAGATGCTTTCACCTAGGCAGCCTTTTAGGAGCCTTGTCTGCCTGACATAATATGGAAAATAGATACTGGGCCAACGTGGTCTAATAAAGGTGTCAAGGACAGGACTTAGAAGACCAAGTGCTATAGGTTTCCATCTTAGAGCTTATGACCATCATCAAAACTACTTTTGCAATCTCATCCCCTTTTCCAATGCCCATAGCTATGTCAGGTAGACCGGAAATCGGATAAAAGGTTTTCTGATAACAAAAAATATAAGTGTATACCATGCATTTTCATATTGATTTTATTTAATTGAGCATTTTATCATACCCTGCTGTTTTTTCTTTTGCTGTCTTATTTTATCAATAAAACTGCAAGCTGATTGAATATGCTGAACTTGGTTTATATATCTTTTGATTGTTTCTTCTCTCTCCACTTCCAACTTCTAAGTTATTAGGAACTGGTCTGAATTGTTAATAAGGGATGAAAATGCATTTCAGTTCATTTTCTCCCATCTAAGAGCTCCTTAAGGGGAGATGTTATGTTTTATTCATCATTGTTTCTCTAGGGCCTATCATAAGCCTAGCGTACATTAGGTACTCAACACGTATTCTCTGAATGAAAGGGAAAATTAAAAAGTGGATAGATGGATGTAACTATGAATGAAC
Organism: Neomonachus schauinslandi; assembly: GCF_002201575.2. NCBI lineage: Eukaryota > Metazoa > Chordata > Mammalia > Carnivora > Phocidae > Neomonachus > Neomonachus schauinslandi. The sequence goes on from NC_058411.1 coordinate 15,754,250, forward strand.
AAATACATCTAAAATTAGTACTGTTTTAGAGGGGGGTGGGGGGATGGGTTAGCCTGGTGATGGGTATTAAAGAGGGCACGTACTGCATGGAGCACTGGGTGGTATATGCAAACAATGAATCATGGAACACTACATCAAAAACTAATGATGTAATGTATGGTGATTAACATAACATAATAAAAAAATAAATAAATATAAAGCAAAAAAAATAAAATTAGTACTGTTTTGGATTACCAAAGACAGTCATGAAAATAAATTTATGGTAGAGGGCCTGGCCTTCCAGGACCCTGCAATGCCAAATTTAAATCTTGGTCCTCTCTGCTATCTGCCTTGAATAAAGGCAACTGATGATGGGCTGTGTCTCTATAAACACATGGTTATCAGATTGGCCTTGGTCTGTTGGGATTAGAGAAGAGTCGGAAGGACCTGAGCTTTTGCTTTAAACAAAAGAAAGATAGACTTGATGTAAGATGAATAGAGAAAGACATGTCTGTGCATAAATAGAAAGTGTGGAATAGGCTAAGAGCTGTCTTTTCTGTGCATAGAGATATGAACTTGGGCAGCTGAGAGTGAATTGTAAGAAGTAGCGGGGGGGCTTTATAATCAGAATTGGCTGCCATAACATTGAACTAGTAGCTTTGCTGCTGTCATTTGGAATTTTTGTCCTAAATTACAGAGATTCCTTCAGTGTGTATGACTGTCTGTAAGATTGGCTACCAATGAATGTCCTGGTCACACCAATGACAGCAACCAGATTCACTGATATTTATGCCATATTTTAAAACATTGTGCTCATCTTTTCAAAACTTAAAAAGTTCTGATATTTTGTTACTCCTGGACAAGTGGCCATGTTAATAAAAACAAAATATTAGTAGTGGTTTTGGCTGTTTATTCATACCAGGTGGAATGCTGGGAGTTGCCTGAGAATTTGGAAAATCTACAACTTCCATTCTAACTTTGGTATGCTGACATGTAGTATTCAATGGATGCATCCAGAAAAATGTATGCCAGTGGGCAATGCTATAAAATGCCTGTGACGATAATTTCAGTGCATACTACCTATTTTCAGTTTTTCCTCATTTATTTTCCTTCTATTTATATAGACTTGTAATCTCCAACATGCAGTACTGGCCTCCCACATTATTTATTGTTTCAATATAGGGGACGATTATATATAATTAGCTGGATGACACTACTAGTTTGCTGGTGGAATTTGCTATGAATGCATTTGCTTCTTCGGGGAGTTGCTTTCTATTTCCTGCACTACTGCCCTGGTGCTGTTTAGAGAGACCTACCTTTTTTTTCTTCCTTATTTATTGCTTCGTTGGTCCGAGGCAGGAAGAAAGCGTATGAAAATCAGTACGCAACAGCGTGTGAATAACTATCACAGGAGGCAGAGAAAGAGTTGCATACCAATTAGAAAACACGCAAATAGGCACAGGGTAAGCTTTCAACAACATATTCATTTGTGGGTGAAGAAATCCAGGTACATTTGTCAGCTTCTGATGGTATTTTATGGAAACAGTCATCAGATGCCATGGAAGAGGTGATCTGTATTATATCTTATTTCTCCACCATGATGTGTTCTGCATAATTGGATTTTCCAAATGGCTAAATGTCACCACCTTGTTATGAACCCTTAAAATAATTAACGTTGTCCAAAAAGTTGATTTTCTAAATTATATTAGTCTTTCTTCTACTTTTTAAAATAGTTTACAGAACATAACTGAACCTACTGTGAAGTTCTCCAAAACATGATCTTAAGCCAGGCTATGCCCATAGGATAGATTCTTGGACCCACTGGAGCTTAAGTAATTGGGATAAATGAGCCAGTATTTCTGAAGTACTGTCAATGTGGCAGGCTCTTTGTATAAGGAAATCTCTTTTAAAAAGTTGGATAGAGCATGCCTTGGAGATCTGCTCTTTAAGGCAGTAGTCTGCATTAGGCTCCAGCTGTCCATCTTGCCATTCTATCTGTGCAAGCGTGCAATCTCATTTATGATAGTCTCTCCCAAGGGCTTATCTTGGTCCCCCAGCTGATTGCCTTCCATCCCAGATTCCTACCTCTTTGGTGTCCTTTCCCCATAGTTCCTTTAGATTGTCATATTTATCCTTGGCCTGCTGGACTGACTTCCTGACTTGGACAGAGTAATTTTACCTTGCCCTCTCTACGGATTACGTATCTAGTATACTTTAGGTGAGATTATCCCAATTGTTTATAATTAGGATATGGTGGCTTACCATTCATTCCATTTTAACATTGGCAACCACATGTGATCTTTTAAAAAGATCACAAGAGCTTTCTTTCTAATTAAATTGAGACTGACCATGAGAGACTATGGACTCTGAGAAACAAACTGAAAGTTCTAGAGGGGAGGAGAGTGGGGGGAGGGTTAGCTTGGTGATGGGTATTAAAGAGGGCACATACTGAATGGAGCACTGGGTGTTATACACAAACAATGAATCATGGAACACTACATCAAAAACTAATGATGTAACGTATGGTGATTAACATAACATAATAACATAAAAAAAATTCAAAAAAATTGAGAATTCTACTTTCTCCTTTCCTCCTTTAGTGTATATTGAATGCTACTGACCACTGCCACTCTTAGGATCATAGAATATCATATGTGGAATTGTTGGAAGAAGTCAAAGAAATGATATAATCAAACACTTCCATTTCACTCAGTGAAAATGGAGCTCAGGAAAGCAATGTGGCTGATCCAGAAATACAACTAGCAACTGGGATAAGATCCATAGTTCCTAATTCAAGTTAATATTCTTTCCACATTCTGTTAGTTTTAAAGCTTTTGTCCCCTAATTTCTGTATCCTACTTCTTACTTTTATACCTCTGCTCTGTTTCCTTTTAACTTCTCTTCTGAGGCCCACCATTCTTAGCCATTGTTGCCCTCCAAGGATCCAAATAGATAGTCATTATATATTCATGTCTCTGAGAACCACTCACAAGCAGAGAATCTAGTAGGCAAGCTTTGTGTTAACAAATCCCAAATCTGATTTTCCACTTAGCATCATCACAAAATCACTTCTCATAGATGTCTTTTAATTTCGTTTTATTTTGTGATCACAGATGGTGCTCCTTTCCCTTGGCTGGAAGTCTTAACTTTATGTCTATCACCGGGAAGTAGGAAGGAACATGGGTGGCAGAGGACATGTCTCCAGGTTTCATGAGAAAACAACTCAAATTTCCTATACTATTAATGGGAATCCACACAGTTTCTTAGTACTAGTTTTTTTTATTTTTTTTTTTATTCTTATGTTAATCCCCATACATTACATCATTAGTTTTAGATGAAGTGTTCCATGATTCATTGTTTGTGCATAACACCCAGTGCTCCATGCAGAACGTGCCCTCCTCAATACCCACCACCAGGCTAACCCATCCTCCCACCCCCCTCCCCTCTAGAACTCTGTTTGTTTTTCAGAGTCCATCGTCTCTCATGGTTCGTCTACCCCTCCGATTTCCCCCGCTTCATTCTTCCCCTCCCGCTACCTTCTTCTTTTTTTTTTCTTAACATACATTGCATTATTTGTTTCAGAGGTACAGATCTGAGATTCAACAGTCTTGCACAATTCACAGCGCTTACCAGAGCACATACCCTCCCCAGTGTCTATCACCCAGTCACTCCATCCCTCCCACCCCACCCCCCACTCAAGCAACCCTCAGTTTGTTTCCTGCAATTAAGAATTCCTCATATCAGTGAGATCATATGATACATGTCTTTCTCTGTTTGACTTATTTCACTCAACGTAATACCCTCCAGTTCCATCCACGTCGTTGCAAATGGCAAGATCTCATTCCTTTTGATGGCTGCATAATATTCCATTGTATATATATACCACATCTTCTTTATCCATTCATCTGTCGATGGACATCTTGGCTCTTTCCACAGTTTGGCTATTGTGGACATTGCTGCTATAAACATCGGGGTGCACGTACCCCTTCGGATCCCTACTTTTGTATCTTTGGGGTAAATACCCAGTAGTGCAATTGCTGGGTTGTATGGTAGCTCTATTTTCAACTTTTTGAGGAACCTCCATACAGTTTTCCAGAGTGGCTGCGCCAGCTTGCATTCCCACCAACAGCGTAGGAGGGTTCCCCTTTCTCCGCATCCCCGCCAACATCTGTCGTTTCCTGACTTGTTAATTTTAGCCATTCTGACTGGTGTGAGGTGGTATCTCATTGAGGTTTTATTTGGATTTCCCTGATGCCGAGCGATATTGAGCACTTTTTCATGTGTCTGTTGGCCATTTGGATGTCTTCTTTAGAAAAATGTCTGTTCATGTCTTCTGCCCATTTCTTGATTGGATTCTTTGTTCTTTGGGTATTGAGTTTGATGAGTTCTTTATAGATTTTGGATACTATCCCTTTATCTGATATGTCATTTGCAAATATCTTCTCCCATTCTGTCAGTTGTCTTTTGGTTTTGTTGACTGTTTCCTTTGCTTTGCAAAAGCTTTTTATCTTGATGAAGTCCCAATAGTTCATTTTTGCCCTTGCTTCCCTTGCCTTTGGCGATGTTTCTAGGAAGAAGTTGCTTCGGCTGAGGTCAAAGAGTTGCTGCCTGTGTTCTCCTTTAGGATTTGGATGGACTCCTGTCTCACATTGAGGTCTTTCAACCATTTTGAGTCTATTTTTGTGTGTGGTGTAAGGAATCTTAGTACTAGTTATTAAGAACAGCCCTTTACTCAAAGCTAAGGCATAGCAAAATAGTCAGTAATGCATTTCCTGTGCCTCTGAAAATCAGTCTGAAAACAGAAAGAAGTTAAACACTTTGTTTAATCATTTATTAAAATGAAAGTAGTGTCCTGGGGCTATTGGCACATGGGGAGCCATTGCCATGTTCGATTTATTTTTAGCTGTTGTCAGTTGTACATGAAAAAGACCCTAGTGTGCAGTCCCTTCCTGCTGACATTTCCACAAGGTAATTTACCTTTTGCTCCACTCTTTCTGGAAAACCCTCCACCTATTTTGTGAGATAAACAATAGGGGCCTTTGCTTCAGTGAACCTTTGCTTGAGCTTAATGACCTGCTCTGGCTAGATGCAGTCTCTTCACTCCTATAAAAAAGAAAATGTTATCACTAACACCCCTTTGCTTAGCAATTGCTTCTCAGTGCTGTTTATTTTAGCTTTGGGGTAATACTGTACGTTGGCCTCTCCAATTTTTCCTTTTCAGTGGATCACAGATGTCCACATCTGAAAGGGTGTAGTAGAAGTCAGTAGAGCATCACGGATGAGCTCAAAGGGTACAGAGTAAAACAGTCTACATTTCAGCTGTAACTCCACCTTCTGCTAGATTTATGATCATGAACTAGTAACTTGTCTGGCCTAGGACTCATTTTCTCTACCTGGAAATGAGGAAAATAATTAATTATTAAACTTACATTATATGAAGTAGAATGGAGAATCAAATGAGATAATCCAAGTAAAAGAGTTGGTATAGTAATAATATCTAGTAAATACCAAATATCTGTTATTTTCAAGATGTTAATAATAAAATATTAGTGATTGTAATCATTATTATAAATAATACAATGTTCTGGTTTTGGAATTCTGCCAGAAATAAGGCTGGTAACCTCAGTCATTTCTTTTTACAAAGCCTTTACTGTGTGAAATTGAAGGAGAAAAGAGCTGGAATTTCGGTTGGTATGCATGTATGTATATCTAGTGTGTATTTAATTTTTTCACTGAAGTATAATACACAACCAGAATATCAAACAAGTCATGAGTATGCAGCTCAGTGGATTATCACAAAGTAAACATATCTGCATAACCACTATCCACATCAAGTACTAGAATGTTATCAGCATCTAAGAGGTCCTTCATGCCACTATCTAACCATTAACTCTTCTGTCTTCCTTAAAAGTCATCATTATCCTAAATTCTAGCACCATTTATTATATTTGCCTGCTTTTGAACTGTATATAAACTGGAATTATACAGAATGCACATTATATTGTTCTAGCTTTACTCATAATTGTGAGATTCATTAATGCTCTTGTGAGAAGCAGTAGCTTAATTTCATTGCTTTTTGGTATTTCTTTGTATCATTTATTCAATATAATGCTGATGGACATTTGGGCTTTTTTCCAGATTTCAGCTATTTCGTATAATACCCTTTAACTTGCAAGCTAACAAAGTAATGCTACAGTTTCATGAGTGCAGAGAGAAGACACAAGATTTCTGGGTCAGAGACAAAGGACTTTATGACAGCAAGTAGCATGAGCTTCATGTTTGTGTCGGTTTCTCATGTCCCCAGTCTGATGGGGTAACATAGAGGAACACTGGTGAATGGTGGTCAGCAGTGGGTTTGTGTGAAAAGGGAGGAGTCGCAACCTCAGGAAACTCAAACATTTATTTATTTATTTATTTATTTATTTATTTATTTATTTATTTATTTATTTATTTATGTAGGCTCCATTCCCAGCATAAAGCCCAACATGAGGCTTGAACTAACAGCTCTGAGAACAAGACCTGAGATGAGATCAAGAGTCAGATGCTCCACTGACTGAACCACCCAGGAGCCCAAGGAAACTCAAATCTTTTTAAATGGGCTACAGGAAAATCTATCCCTTGTACTAGAGGGAGATATAATATTCATTATCTTGGCCAGTAAATGAATATTCCTCCTTAATCTTGAGTGAGACACTGTCTCTACTTTCCAAGGTTGTTTTCAATATACCATCCTTAAAAAGATCATCCTCAACAAAGGGCTGTTTGGGCTTTGTCTGAAAAATATACAGAGATGCAAGATACACATGGAAATTTGTCTCCCCAAAATATCCACATCTCTTCTCTTGACTGCTTTTGCATCCAGAAAATCTTTTCATGAGTATATTACTGTCAGGCACTCTAATTATAACCTGGCCAACAGAGGTTGGCAACAGATCCATTCAATTTGTCTCATACAGTGCTTAATTAAGGCTACCATCAACAGGGTTCCAAGCAGCAGGATAAGCCAATCTGCAGTATCCACCTCAACCATGCCACCAGAGGCCGGGGACTGATCCAGGCAGCTAAACAAATCCCCAAACCCATCAGTCTACCTTTTAAAGTCAGATGACATTTTCCTTAAATTTTTGTATTGACTTTTCCACTTGGTCCAAGGCATTAATTAGGGAACAATAGGATGTATTAGTAATTACAAAGACTACACCTTGACCTTCAAAGAGGAAGTCTAGGACCATTCTGTCATCCATAGCAACCTTGGCCTGTGAGTTGAAGCTGATCTGAATGCCTTTAAGGGTTGGGGTGGTTTCAGTGATTATTTCATATAAAATTAAGAACAGATTCTGTACCATCTTTTCTAACTGGATGACTCTCATTGTGGAAAAAAAATTGCCCAAAGAGTGCTTATAAATAAAAAGTCTATTTGAACTTAGATATAAAACATGTTTTAAAAATCAATTTGTTGAAAGTTATTCCACCAGTCTTTGTGCATGAACATGATTTTGCTTCTGTCCCACATGAAAAGTACACATTTGTGTAAATGCATTCATATTGATATCATTTTCCTTGTATATAATTAACCTGGATAGGTTGAGCTTCTCTTTTGATTTTTCTAGCTCTTCTCACATTGTGGGTTTGATGAATAGGACAGCTCTCACAATAACGTGGAGTAAATTGAAAACATGAAAAATGCCAAACATACCTACTTATTTCTAGCTTTCTCATTTTGCAAAGCAAGCAAGCTAATTGTGGGCATTGCCTAGAGACAGCTTGGGAAGCCCCAAAGATCGGTTGAGTGTAAAGTATATTTTATTACTGGGATTTAGGGGCTTGAATTTGAAAAGGGAAATATTAAAAATAATTGGCAAAGCAGAAAAGACATGAGCATAAGTCATGGGTGTATAAAGACAAAGTTTGAGGTAATATTTAAGATAAACATATTTAATATAAACATTTGGTTACTTTGCATCAAGTAACAAAGAATTTTAGGGTCTGTGCCTTTTTCAGAAGTGACTGATTAAAAAGTTATTCAGAAACATGCAAAAAAAGCCACTAAAATTTAACAGGCTCTCATGATAAGGAATGTTTGTTACCCAGACAAACTACACCAAAGACATAGATTTTAACAGAAAGTAAACCAAATTCTAGTTTTACCCCTTTTTATACAACTGATATAAAACTTTTTTCTGTTTCAGCAAGCTAGTTCTTCATCTCATGAATAAAGCCATAAACATTGAACTAACTTTGTAAAATTTTACACATTTTAATGCTTCTTTCAAGCTCATTATTTGCAAGTATTTTAAATCAAGGCAAATAAACATTACCATTCTTCGAATCTCCGCTTTAACGATGCTGTTTACTATCTGTTTTTCACCTACTGCCACAAAGAAGCAATTTTACTTTAAGACATAATTATACTCTTTTCCTCAATAAGATATCCACCTTATTTTCATTTGTAAATTTTTGGCAACTACTGTAAAGAGCACAGTTCTATCCAGACATAATAGTTGCAACTTCTAACCAAAATAATTAACTTCTGTTCCCCCACGGCACAGAAAAAGCCGGGAGGCAGGTAAATGACCACTCTCAGTCATATTTGAGCACAGATTGGAGCCACGGAGCTCCAGGAAAGACTATTTGTGATTCATGAGCACACATATTTCCATTCAGTCATTTGTTTTACATTTCTTCAAATGGCAAATATGAACATGCATACCATTATAACCCAATGTTGTCTATGCATTCTTCCCAACATTACCTGACAGCCACTTTATAATGTAGAAAAACAAGAGGCAAATGTGTATATGGATTAAAACTATGCTAGCAACTCAGTGTTTCTGTCAGAGCTGAGATAACACAAGGGGATTTGAGTCAATCATTATGATTTATAGCATTATAAGAATTAATCCACTTACATATATATAAATAAACAGAATTTATATATATACATAAATAAATAAAATCTTAAATATATATATATGTAATATGTATATGTAATAGGTAAGATTCTATCTATTTGAGAGAGAGCGAGCACAAGCAGGGGGAGGGGAAGGGACAGAGGGAGAAGCAGACTCCCCACCGAGCAGAGAGCCTGACATGGGGCTCTCCTAGGAACCTGGCATCATGACCTGAACCTAAGGCAGACACTTAACCGACTGAGCCATCCAGGTGCCCCTTAATCCACTTTTATAAACTATCACTTGTAATTTAATTTTTGAAACTATAATCATCACACATAATTTTGAAACGTTTATTGGAAGCAATGCAATTTAATTTGAACAACAAAATAATTTATAGTACATTTAGTTAGTGAAAATTGATTTTCAATTAGAAAATAAACCCAAATCTTGAAAAATATTATATGTTATTATGTTTTTAACTATTATAAGACATATATATGTTTTAAAACATAGTTTTAAAAACAATATTTGTTCAAAGATTTACCTCAACTAGAAATATTACATGATTTCTCCCTAGAAGATCAGGGGGACTATAAAAGTTGCCAATTTAAAAAAAAAAAGTTCTAATTTTTCTTAAAATACTGAAATTTTTTCCATTCTCACTCCTGTTTTGGTAATCTGATATACCAATGCATATTCTTTTTTGTTTGCTTTCTTTTACACGGCATAATTATTTTCAGATGTCTCCATGTTGTATCAATAGCTCATTTATTTATATTGATGAATAGTATTTCATCCAGTGAATATACCATAATTCATTTGTCCATTCTGTTGGTGAACATAAGGGATGTTTCCAATTTTCGGCTTCTACAGATAAAGCTGCTATAAAAATACATCTTTTATGGGCTTTCGCTTTCATTTCTCTTGGGTAAATACCTAAGATTGAATGGTGAGGAATATGCTTGTTCAACATTGTCAGGAACTCTCAAACTGTTATCCAGCATCATAGTACCATTTTACATCCCCACCAGCAGTGGATGAGAGCTCCAGTTTCTCTCTCTTTTTTTTAAAGATTTTATTTATTTATTTGATAGAGAGACAGAGTGCACAAGTAGGCAGAGCGGCAGGCAGAGGGAGAGGGAGAAGCAGGCTCTTGCTGAGCAGGGAGCCCGATGCGGTCCATCCCAGGACCCCCGGATCATGACCTGAGCCGAAGGCAGACGCTTAACCGACTGAGCCACCCAGACGCCCTCCAGTTTCTCTTCATCCTTATCAACATCACTGGTTAACATCCAAGTCAGCCCTTAGGGTGGTCAGACTTCTCAATTCTACTCATTTTAATAAGTCTACTAGAATAATGATAATTCATGGTGGTTTTTCCACCAGAAAACTGCATAATCTTTTATTACTTTCTTTCATGACACACTACTTTTGTTTAAGGTGTACAATATGATGATTTAATATATGTATACATTGTGAAATGATTACTACAATCAAGTTAATGAACACATCACCTCGTGTAATTACCATTTTTTTATGTGAAGTGAGAACAGTTAAGATCTGCTCTCTTAGCAAATTTCAAGTATATGATACAGTATTAATAACCAGAGTCACCATGATGTAACTCATGGTGGTTTTAATTTGCATTTTTCATAGTGTTGAGAATCTTTTCATGTGCTTATTTGCCATTCATATATTTTCTCCGAAGAAATGTCTGTCCAATTCTTTTGCCCATTTTTTTCAAAGATTTTATTTATTTATTTGACAGAGAGAGAGACAACGAGAGAGGGAACACAAGCAGGGAGAGTAGGAGAGGGAGAAGCAGGCTTCCCGTGGAGTAGGGTGCCCCATGTGGGGCTCCATTCCAGGACTCTGGGATTGTGACCTGAGCCGAAGGCAGACGCTTAATGACTGAGCCACCCAAGTGCCCTTTCTTTTGCCCATTTTAAAAGTTGGGTTGGTTGTTTCCTTATTATTGAGTTTTGAGAGTTGTCTTTTTAAAAATACATTTGAATGCAAGTCTTTAATCAGATACATGATCTGCAAACACTCTTCTGGTTGTGTCTTGTCTTTTCATTCTCTAAACAGTATCTTTCAAAGACAGAAATTCTTAGTTTGGAGAAAGTGTAATTTATCTTTTTTTTTTTCTTTTATAGGTTGTGCTTTTGTTGTTGTATTTAAGAAATCTTTGCCAAAATAAGGTAAAAAAAAAAAGACTTCCCCTCATGTTTCTTTTTAAAAATTGTATGTATTTAGGATTTGAATGTAGGTCTATTATAAATTTTGAGTTAATTTTCATATGTGGTATGATTCATAGATGAATTTTTTTCCTCCTTCTCCTTTTTCTTCTTTTTTGCATGAGGATGTCTGATGGTTGGAGCACCATTTTTTTTTAAAAGTATTCTTTTCCCACTGAATTGTCTTTGAACATTCCTGAAAATCAATTGACTATATTTGTTTAAGTCAATTTCTGGACTCTGTTCTGTTACATTGTTCTGTTTCTCAATGTTGATACAGGTACCACAATGTCCTTGTTACTGCAGCTTTAGGATAAGTCAAGAGGAGTAAGTTCTCTTGACAGGAGGGGGTCTGTGTGAGCACATAGGTGTTTTCTGAAGTGGAATCTGTGAAAATCACCAGTCCTAAAGGGTGACAAATGGTTTTGTATTTTTGAAACTTCTTATTATGGAATAAGAGACAAGATTATATTATTTATTATAGATCAAAACCATCACAGATAATTTCATATTTTAAAGAATATGAATATAATTATTAGGTTTTAGAAGCTATAAACTTATAGATAGCAGAATCAAGGATTCCACACAAGCTGAAAATCTTTTATTTATTAAAATTTTTTTTAATTCCTTTTTTTTTTTTAATTTTGAGATAGTGCACACACATGCTTGCAAGTGGGGGCGGTGGGGGTTGGGAGGGACAGAGGGAGAGGCAGAGAGAGAATCTTAAGCAGGTGCCTGGTTCAACATGTAGCCTGACAGGGGAGTGGGGGTGGGGGAGGTGCTCCATCTCAAGACCCTGAAACCATGACCTGAGACAAAATCAGGAATCAGACCAGAGATTTAACTGACTGAGACACCCAGGCGCCCCAAGCTGAAAATCTTTTAATATACATCCCAAGCCTTGCCTCATCAGTTCATGGGTGAGAAAAATAAGATTCAAAGAACCTAAATAATTTATCCATGTCCCCTCAGAATATTAACATAATTGGTGATATTTGAGTTTAAACAGGTATGGTTTTAAATTTCAGCCCTGACATTTACTAGTAGCATCATTTTGGAATTATTTTTTTTTCTTTTAAACTCTTGGAAGCTAAGTTCCCTTATTTTTAAATGAAAATAATAGTTTTCTTTCAGGACCGATTTATAGTTCCTGACACAATTTAAGAGTTCAATGTATTGTGGCTATTAACACAAAGCTTCTAATCTCACGGCCTCTAGGCTTAAATAGGAATAGAGGTGATGTCCCTCAACCTGACCCTAGTAAAATCAAAATAACACTGCATCCAACAGACCCTTCTGGGATCAGGGTCCATCTCAGGGAGAATGATTGCTCCTAAAGTATATTGCTCCCCTGGATGCCGTTGCAAGCTTTCTTTCTTTACTTCCCCATCAAGCCACAGGCTAATCCTTTCCTCAACTCCTGCTTCTTTTTCTGCCTTGCAATAAAATTCTCACCTGGGCATCGTTGACCTAGTTCAAGGAATTTGTGGAGTACAGTAGCTCCGTTCTTTTCAAATTTTAATGTACACAAAATCAGCTGAACATTTTTTTTTAAATGCAGATTCTGATTTGGCAGTTCTTGGGTGGGCCTGAGATTCTGCATTTTTAGCAAGCTCCCAGGTGATGCTAATGATGTGGCCCAGAAACCAAACAAAGAAAGGTCAAAGAAGCTGTTATTTATGACCAATTATTGGTGTATGTCAATATTTTATTAACTAGTTTAACCAGCTTTGTTCTTCGTAGCATATCGTCAATTTCAGGGTTGGGACATTTCAAAAGGAGGCAAATCCAAACTTTTGTTGCATCCCATTGTTCTAAGGAGCTTGTTTAAAAGGCAGATATTCATAGTCCAGCCCTTAAGATTCCAGTTCAGCTGATGTGGGGGAAGGTGCAGGCATCTGCACTTTGAACAAATGATTTTGCTGCATATTGTGCGTGACTTAAAACCGGAGGATCCCAAACACGAACAATGAAGCAGTTTCTTTGGGAAAAAAAAAAAAAAAAATACTGCAGTTGAGTGTCTCATGACTTGCTTAATTTAGTTTAGTTGGTAAATGTAAAATAATTGAAATCAGTTGAAAAATAATTTCATGCTGGGGCCTCAAGCTCTGCATTGGGCTCCCCACTCTGCGGGGAGTCTGCTTCTTCCTCTGACCCTCACCTTGCCCATGCTCTTGCACACTCTCTCTCTCAGATGGATAAATAAAAAAATCTTTAAAAAATATGGGTGCCTGGGTGGCTCAGTCAGTTAAGCAACTGCCTTCGGCTCAGGTCATGATCCTGGAGTCCCGGGATCGAGTCCCGCATCGGGCTCCCTGCTCAGCGGGGAGTCTGCTTCTCTCTCTGAACCTCCCTCCTCTCATGCTCTCTATCTCATTCTCTCTCAAATAAATAAATAAATAAATAAATAAATAAATAAATAAATAAAATCTTTAAAAAAAATAATAATAATTTCATGCTCCTTCCTTGTATAATTCCTTACCAGTATCAATCATCTAGTATTGTAACAGAGTGTTTTCCACTATATACAACCCAAGTAAGGGCCCTTTTCTCAATTTTGCTTCTCAGCTTCTGTCTTTTTTTTTTTAATAAAGAGAGAATGAGAGAGAGCAAGCACATGAGAGGGGGGAGGGTCAGAGGGAGAAGCAGGCTCCCTGCTCAGCAGGGAGTCCCACATCGGAGTCGATGTGGGACTCGATCCAGGGACTCCAGGATCACGACCTGAGCCGAAGGCAGTCGCTTAACCAACTGAGCCACCCAGGCGCCCTCTCAGCTTCTGTCTTAACATGTGATGGTCTACTTAAGTATTACTTTTGCATTAGGAAGCAAGAAAGACTCCTGACATTCACAATGTTTGAAATGGGCTATAGATAACAGCTTTAATTTCTAGACATGCATTTTTTAAAATGTGAATCTAACTGTCTTGAGCCTTTCAGTAAATCATTGCTCTTTCTGAGAGTGTCCCCACTCACCCTCTATAACATTCTGTGACTGTGTTATTACCCAACAGGTTAGAAATTGACTCTGAATGCCGTCTTATTTCTAAAAGATTTTGTGTGTGTTCTTTCTAATGCTTCACTATCACTTATTTTTTCAAGAATTTGAATCAAAATTGCTGAGTGGTTCAGTCAGTTGAGTGTCCAACTCTGATTTCAGCTTGGGTCATGATCTCAGGGTCATGAGATAAAGCCCTGCCTGGGCTCTGCGCTCAGCCAGGAGTCAGCTTGAGGATTCTCTCTCTCTCTCTCTCTCTCTCTCTCTGCTGCTCCCCCGACTTGTGCGTGCTCTCCCTCTCTCTAAAATAATAAATAAATAAATCTTTTAAGAATTTTTTTTTCAAAATTGGACTGGGGAAACAACTGCATCAACCAAAAAGTGGGTACTTGGGAAAAGCCTCCAATTCGAGCCAGTCTCATGCCTGTCTCTCAAACCAGCCTCTCTGGAGGCAGATCCTGTGAATCCACACTGGAATGAACATTGTCCATGGAGTTCATGCACAAGGAGGTTGGAAAACCCTTGACTTAGCCTGTGCAGTATTACTTGGAGCCCTCCTACTCTGCTGAATCTCTCGTGCAACCCCTATGGCCAGTGCCAGCCGGATCTGGTGGTGTCATTCTTGCTCTTCGGCATCCTCCTCACCAAACACTCTCTTCTTTCCTGACCGCCATGAAGACAAGAGCTTTGCTTTTCCAATTTGTATATTATAAAATCGAAGTGGAAGGGGATGCTGGTAAAATAAGAGCTCACTCTACCTCCTCCTCCCAAGTAAGTCTTTCTGAAGCAAGTATAACATGAACGGTAGGTCTTCCTGATTTCTGGAAAAGACTTGCAATTTATTTTCTTTAAGTTTAACTTAACACTCCTACGGCTTTATCACTAAACCGGTTCTCTTACCTCAGGCTGGGTCTTGCCTCCGTATCTCACCAAATAATCACAGGCATTCCTTATGATTTGCCCTGCCTTGGGAGCTCAGGAAGTGGAGAATTTTCTATGGCCTTCCTCTTGTCATCACTTCCTTCCTCCAAACTCGAGTTTGATGGTAGGAATAAAATCTCTTGTTTCCTCAGAGGAGAATATCCCCAACTCTGTCACCATCTCTGGGCTCGCCTGACTTGGTCTTGACCTCTTACCTTTGGCTTGATGCATCATGTCTCATAGTTCGGCAGCTTCTTATTTTTCTTATTAGTTGTCTGCATCTTGTAGACGGTAGCCTCTGTTCTATGAAAGCGACATCCCTACAAATTTTAATTATTTTAAGCTTTTTAAATATGAAATTCTCTGAAATACTATTTTGAAATTATATTTGGGACACATACCAATCTTGTGATTTTCAGCTTTGCTTTTGTTCCCTTGTATCCCTTTCTAATTCCTCTGACTTTCTGGCGTCTTGCTTGCCCTGAGCACATTCTCCAAAGGAATCAATGGCTTTATGATTAAAGTCAAAATGGTTTCAGAACTCCCCAGAAATTTTCAATGCACGCATTTCATCTCACTGCAAGATCTGAGATTTACTCAAATGCTCAGTTACTTATTTCAAGGTCTTTGTGATTTCTTGATGTAAGCTTGTATTGTGTTCCCTCCCTATGTTTCCCATTTGCATTACCTGGAAACCGTATTCATAGCCCAGAACAAAAGAGACGTACTTATTCCCTACCTAAGAGAAGAGGTGGCAGCTTTCATCAGGCTGAGAATTAATTACTCCTGAGTATGACCTGTGCTTAGCAAAAGATTCAGAAGTAAATGGCTGTCATAAATTGTTTTAATTAAATGATGTTTCCACAAGTTGTTCTGAGGCGTGTGACTCTAACAACTGAATACTGTCTTTGTAAAATCTACATGAGGCCTGGTATAGCTGGTCTTACTTGAAGAAGAGATTTATGCCTGTAAGTCTGTGGATAAACTTAACTTCCCAGAAAATCATTCCTAAACACCTCTTTGACATGTGGCAAGAAAAAAAAAATCTACTGTATCCTCATCCTTGAAAAGCAAAATCAGTGTGAAGACTATGCTTCAAAGCTGCCCACAAACAACAAAATGATAATACTTTGATCTGATCAATGAACAAAAATGATCTATGATATAGTTTTCCTGTCCTTCTAACTAGAAAGGCAAAAATCTAAATATTTTTCAGGTAAACTGGCCAGTTCTAAAATAGATTTTTTCCCCAGTGGGTGGGAGAAGTAGAGGTAGAGGAGCAGAGAAGAGTGACTTGCTTGCTTTTCTATTCACACTAAGGATATTTTTAATCATGTGGTGCAGGGTTTAAAACATAATATCTTTTCACTTTTTCTTACCTAAAACCTACCTAACTGTACTCTGAAAGGGCAGTGTAAGAAATCTTGGAAACATTTAAATTCCCAGACTGCATTGCCTTTTACTTTTATTTTGAAGGATGAAGAGATCTCAGCTAGGAGGTACCTGGAGACTTTTGGAAGATCCCTCAAGCAGAACAGTGTTTAATGTATTACTCCTTTTACACACAACGTATGCGTTAGTGGCATAAGAAAATATTACCTTGAGAGGTCACCTGAGCCGACTGCTCACCTACAGAACTTTTCAACTGAGCAGTAGCATTTCATGATGTTTGGAACTTACAACGTGCTTCCACACCGTAAAGGGTGGGTTTTGAATATTTAGTGCCAGGCCCAAAAAATGGAGCGAAGAATAAAGAATGTGCAAGAAGAGGACAGTGGCCAGATAGGCCATCAGCTACCCGTGGATCTCAGTGCCATGTTCCCCCCAACCCTCCCACCCCCTGTTCTGTCACCTCTACCTGAGTATCTCCCCAGCTTCTCTTTGTTTCCACAGCCATCACCTTTATTAAATTCTGCTCATATATTCCACTCATACAGCTTCCCAATGAATCCTGATGAAGCCTAGCTCAGATCATGGCACATAGTAGGTCTACTACTACAGCTACTACACACTTATGTTGATCAAATTACAAATCTTCAGATAGCCTTAGTATTTTAATAATCCACTTGGGTTAATTGGATTTGTCCACTTTATTTCCTGTCCTGATAATCAGATGTCTTCCTTTTAAAGCAGTACCACCTGAAATGTATATCCTTATGTAGAAGTGTGACCCAAGAGACTGAATGAATTACAGTTTCTTAAGATATAAATGTAAACAATATGTATTTGTCAGAATCAATTACATGTATAAAAGGGAAGAATTCATTTTTTTTTTTCTCCCAACAATTATTTTTTGATCTCAAAGTCATAAGCCTCTGAGGAAAAATACCACTAAAAGATGAGGTATGCCCCCCTCTTCATTAAATCCCTAATAATTTCTGTTACAAGTATATTTCAAGGTAACTTAGCCTAGGAAGTTCAAGTTGGAGTCAGAGCTTTTGCTGTCTCTGAAATGACTTATGCTTTGCCTGCTGCTATATCATATGGATATTCCACTAAGATCTTACTGCCCCAGTGACCACCAGAGAGCTAGTCAAGCCACCTTAGACATCATTGAAAATTTCTGGCACATCTTGGAGATGTTAACACCTGGTTAAAAAAACAAGACACTCAGATGTTCCAGAAACTAAATATTTAATACCCTGGACTTCCCATCAAATTCTGTCTTCATATTGATTTTCTCAATTCATGGTTTTTGATTCCACAGTATGAAGGTCTAGCATGTCAAATATTGGTTTTGTGTTTGTTTATGTTTACACTCCAACTTCTAAACTTGTAGTACATTATAATGACTGGTCTATTAACATAAAAGATATAATTCCAGTAATGTTTTAATATAGGTCAACCTTAAATTACTAATTAACAATAGATTAATGCACCATGAACTTACTGATAAAACTACAGATTACAATTTTTAAATGTTTGTTAATGATTTGGAAGGCACTGGGGTGGCTTCATTTAGAGTCTCCAGGTCAGTGTTTTGAGTATATTTCTTCCTGTGCTATCCACATGAAGCTAAGTTTTTCCCTTAATATAGAGTTTCCTAATGCAGCCTATAGAACTTAATAGACATTAATCAGGATTATGCTAAAATGGCAGTGCTTTCAAATGTCTTTCTATCATTATTGCCACTATATTATCTAATTGAGAAGAGGAAAGCTAGTTTCAATAGAATAAGAACATTTCCTCCCCCCACAAGTAATTTTATCTAAATCTGTCATAATATGAACCATATATCTTTATGATTACTGCAAAAGACTATAGTAACCTTTTCTTTAAACTGTTCTTTGCATTTTCATGTGTTTTCATACTGCCAGTTCCCTGAGCCAGATTCAAAATGTCAAAACTCTCCCTGTGTTTCCATCCTGGACTTAAGATAAATTGTTTCTTAGAGAAACATTTCTTATAGATCCTAAAATTTTTGTCTAAGCTTCTGAAAGAGAAAAAACTGCAATTTTAAGTGAAATATAAATATAAATAAGTGAGCTTATTGACACAAATTCTCTTTTCTTAATGAATCGGAATGTCAAGGCTGTGGTTAGGATGAGATTAAATTAAGTTGTTTAAATTGTAACATACTATGTTTACTGCAGAAATAACATATACTTATTAAAATTATATTATTACAAAAGAAAATAGTTTAGGAGTTTTTTGGCACACCTTGATATTTTGGGTAAAATTTTATAATTCCCCAAGAATTCTTAAAATACTCATGTGAATACGAAAAAAGGAAAGGTCAGTGATATTTTAAATTATTCTACTCAGGGAAACAGATGAAACCTCTCTAGAAGAATGGATTAGCCATTCATGAATGGATAGCGTGAATGTAGCTCTAGCCATTAGAAACAGCCAAAAAGAAAAGCAAATTTCTTGGATTTAAGGACATTACCACAGAGCCTCTGAATTGACAAGACCAGACATTTCTAAGGTTGCTAGAAGAGTCCCTTCCCCACATTTGGAGATGAGAAGATGTTGCCAGACTGCAAAGACTCTCCTCATCCTCATATTTTAAAGGCAAAAAAATGCATTTACTGAAGAAAATGCTAGAGATTTCTTGGGTCAATATAATATGGCATCAAGGGAAATTATTTTTTTATTTTTTATTTTTTATTTATTTATTTATTTTTTTTTAAAGATTTTTTATTTATTTATTTGAGAGAGAGAGCACATGAGAGGGGGGAGGGTCAGAGGGAGAAGCAGACTCCCTGCCGAGCAGGGAGCCCGATGCGGGACTCGATCCAGGGACTCCGGGATCATGACCTGAGCCGAAGGCAGTCGCTTAACCAACTGAGCCACCCAGGCACCCGGGAAATTATTTTTTTAAATGTCTTCAAGGCCATATATAAAACATTGATGACATTATTTTTTCAATTTATGACAAGTAATTTGTTTCCACAATAAAATTTACATTTTGTGAATATTTCATCAAGATACTTACACCAGTCCATTCCTCTCAGTAGTAGGAGAGGAACTACTATAATATGAACAATTAAATTTAATCTGTTTTGTCAAACCATACTTCACATTGAAACAATAGTCCTTGAGATTCTTTTCTCTCAGTTCTGTAGAGAGCTTTTCTTTTCATTTTCCTAGGTAGTCGTGAGTCTGAAATAATTTTCTCCAGGTGGTCATTTTTTTTTAAATAAAATTTAAAAGTCTATTCTCATAGGCTAACTAAGGAAATGCACTTGCAGCAAAACAAACAATATAGATTACATATTAATTGTTGAGAAACTCCTTAAAAAAATGATGGAGTTCAAGTACCAGAAACACTCTCTTCAAAGTTTTCTATTTACACTGTCCATGAAATGGACAAAAGGGTATAAAAAGGGTGAAAAAAAGCCTCAGCATCCAAAAGTAGCAAAAATAATTTAGTATATGCCAGAAACCATTACACTTTTCTGCAACTTTCTAGGTCAATGGCCCAGGACTAAGAGACAAAACTTGTAAGAAATATGAATACTACCTGAAAGAACACCATTTGATCAGGACTCGGTTAAAAGAAAAAAAGAATACCCCAAATGACACCTCCTAACTTGACATTGGGAAGACTCCACAGTCAGCCCTTCAGTGAAACTTCAAATGCATTTCCAGTACCTGTACTTATTTCGAGAGAAACATATGTATTCAAGAACTGAAGTGACATATTCTGAGGCATTCTGCTATTGATGTGTTTACTAATCCAGAGGTTTTGGAAAAAAGTCCAGTAGATCTTCCTTCTTTCTTCAGGAGTGAATAAAGCACATATTTCTACATTCTGCATGTTCAGTTTGCAGTTGAGAATTGTTGATGCCAAAGTCTTCTAGTTCCAAAGCCACTGAAGCGGGCAGAAACTACCTCTGTGGAAGCATGGCTTTGGCCAAGTATTTGTATTCTTGAAATACAGGTGAAAGAAAGTTAGAAAATCCCTATATATTTCAGTCAGGCCATCTCAGGTTAAGTTGAGCAGTGACTGATAACAAATGATGTTTAGCAGGGAGAGACTGTGTTCTGATATCCCAAAGAGTTTCTATTTTAAAGTAAATGGCTTTCATTCCAACCCAACCTTTGCCACTTGCAAGCTGTTATGAGACTTGGACAACTTAATCTCTTTGAACCTCAGGTTTAATATTGGTAAAGTTGCCAATCTCTTAAGATTATGGCCAAAAGCAAAGTAAATACATTTATAAAGCACCTAGTCTGATGCCTGTCACATAGTAGGCACTCAATTATTGTTCTTCTTAACGTCTGTGTGAATGTTTTTATATATCTAATCAGTATTCATTTAAACCCTCTCATAAATTTGTTATGTACATGTTTAGTATAAGCTGTATTTAGACTGGTTTTATAATTATTAAAGGCAGATATAAATCTTCAAGCCTCATACACCACAGGAGCTTTGGATGAGGAATGAGAAATGCAAGTTTCTTTGTTACAATAAATAGATTTTTTTTCCATCTTAAATTCTTAAACCCACCCACCCCACCCCAATCCAGGATGAAAAGAGCCACCTCAGTGTTTTCTCTTGATTTAGGAAAAAACTCAAGCAATGTAGGCTACTTCTCCTCCATCATTTCTCATTGGAGGAGCATTAAATTGGAGGTTGGGAGAGATTCATAGCATCCTGTCCTCAGGGGTTGCCTCTGATCATTGGCCTGAACTATTTCATGACAGTATTTGCAGAGATATTTACTTTGTCGTTTGGTATCTAGTTGTATGGTCTTTACTTTATCCCCTGGGAGAAGCCCTCTGACTCTGCTGGCCCTTTGTGTCTGTCTGGAACAGTCTGACTACACGAGATGACACGGGTGACGATTTATGCCCCTACAATATGTATGAGAACTTGACTTTGAGCTATCCCAAGCTACCTTCCTAGGATCACCATGCTGCCATCTATATTCCACACATCAATGCTATGGTAGGTTGAAGAATCTGAGAACCTTATCAATTCCCAAGGCAGTCAGGCAGGAAGGGGGCATATTCTCTCACATTCTTAGTACCTAGATTTCTCTGGGGTTCTATTCCTCCTTCTAGGAATGAGGACTGACTGTGACTTCACCAATAGCAAATACTCTTGTTTCCCCTCTAAGTCTTCTTCTTTCTTCTTCTTTTTTCTTTTTCTTCTTCTCCTTTTTTTTTGTTTTTTTAGCTTAAAAGGTCTTTTCTAGCCTGGCTAGTGGTGATAGAATTGGATCCTGTATTCTTTAAATTATCTTTACACTTTAATGTGGCCCAAATAAACATAAGAATTTGACAGTTGTGATAAATTTTTTTGGATAAGAAATCCTTGGAGCAAACCAAGGCCTTGTGGCTCTTGGATCAAAATAGAACAGAAATCGGGCACCTGGGTGGCTCAGTTGGTTAAGCGACTGCCTTCGGCTCAGGTCATGATCCTGGAGTCCCAGGATCGAGTCCTGCATCGGGCTCCTTGCTCAGCAGGGAGTCTGCTTCTCCCTCTGACCCTCCCCCCTCTCATGCTCTCTCTCTCTATCTCATTCTCTCTCAAATAAATAAATAAAATCTTTAAAAAAAATAGAACAGAAATTATGACCGAGTGAAAAGAAATTGGGGACATGAAGTATGATATGCACAGACTAATAGTTCAAATTATTAGCCTTCTCCATTTCTCTTATTAGAAAATACATGAAATATATCTTGAATTGAGACAGTTTTATTTTATCCATCAGTACCTGGAAAGAGACCAGCCAAATGACATTCATACAAAGCCAGATATCATTTTTCTATTTTTCTCTAATGGACAGATTACCAAATTGGGGAATACATGCTCTAATGAGGAACAATTAATTCCTAAAGGATTAATTTGGCAAACCAAAAGCTATAAGCAAGATAAACATCATATTGCAATCCATGCAAGAACATAAGGCCCAAGTAGCATGGATTCAGGTTAAAAAATTAATTGCGTGGAGTGATTATAACTTTTAGATATATGAATAGCCAAATATTTGTACATGGGAAATGATAGCAGGTTTCAATTCATAAAAAAGTCTTTTATTTTCACATGAGGGTGATAATAGTAGTCATTTTATTAAAAGCTAACATTAATTGAGCACTTCCTGTGTGTTGGACACAGTCCTAAGTGCTTAATATGTATTAATTCTTTTAATCTTTACAACTCATTATTATCCACATTTTGGTTGGCAAATTTAGCAAATAAAAATAAAGAATGCCCAGTTAAATTTGAATTTCTGATAAACAATGAATAATTTTATTCATATGTCCCATTCAATATTTGGAACATACTTACAATAAAATTTATTCATTGCTAATCTGAAATTCAAATTTAACTGGGCATCCTCAATTTTGTCTGGCAATCCCATCCTCATTTCACAGGTGAGAAATCTGAGGCACAAAAGAAATGTGTATATATCTAAAAACTGGATTATTCTAGATATACTCATCAAATGAGAGCACTGATCAATCCCTAATACATTTTATATTCCTTCAGTTGTCTTTGAGAAAAGTGATAAATCTCAATTCATATTTCCTGAGAATCTTAACATCATTGCTCAACACCAGTTGCTCTGCCTTAAGCACAATGAAGAGTACATTTTAAAGGACTCTTCCCACTCTAGATTTGTCTTGTATTAGTTGTAATTGGTCAAAATGCAGTTTTCAGGCATCTTTTTCACTTCATGATTAGTTCATTGAAATGCCTCTTATTTGGTGTCTTTCTTCCAAATCTTCACCAAAACATTTCAAGAAAGGACAGAAATCTAATGTACTAATACAAATGCTGATTATCACCCAGCCTATTTCTTTTTTTTTTTTTTTAAGATTTTATTTGTTTGACAGAGAGAGACACAGCGAGAGAGGGAACACAAGCAGGGGGAGTGGGAGAGGGAGAAGCAGGCTTCCCGCTGAGCAGGGAGCCTGATGCGGGGCTCGATCCCAGGATCCTGGGACCATGACCTGAGCTGAAGGCAGACGCTTAACGACTGAGCCACCCAGGCGCCCCTCACCCAGCCTATTTCTTAATGGGGGCAGATATTACCCTGATGGTAAACCAACACTAGGATAATATCCTGAAACCAGCTTGGTCTATCTCTCACTAAAAGCTTGAGCTCTTCAAATGAATTTCCAGCCACTCTGTTTCCCAGTTTCCCTTGTGCTGCTACAGCAGCTTTGCAGTGGGGCTGTGACTGTGGACAGCTCACTCGCAATAAGTCATGATTGCATTTGTGTTTTTTTAAAGGTGCTGTTTGGGTTCAAATATCAGATTCTTCCTAAATCTAACTCATTGTACATGGTTTAGGAATTTCCACTTCAAGAAATTTGTACTGTACAAGAGTTTGTGAGGACTCATGGGTTATAACCAGAAACCTTCCAGAATCAGACATATTTACAACAAATAACTGGATTCCTTCTGCAAATATCTTACCAAATGTTTATGGGCTATTTTAGGTGAAAGTATTCCCTGCACATATATCATTAACAATTCTGATTATGTGTTATGATCTTTATCAATAATAGTTTATTGCTATATCAATATATAGTGAGTATTTATAATGTACCTGTCACTTCACTAAGTACCTTCTATACATAATATCATTGAAGGCTCACAATAATCCTCTTGGATTGATTGCAGTTATTTTATTTTATGTATAATGAAAACTGAGTCTCAGCCCAAATCATATAGTTAGTAAGGGGAGGATTAAGCAGTCTAACTGAGCCAGGGATCTTAACCATGATGTAGCACTATGTTCTTTAGTTATACAAAATCCCATCCCATTTGTGGATGACATGTATGTCAGGATGTAGGATCTCCTCACAGACCTTTCTCTGGAAGCTGTGGGTAAGAAGGTAGGTGTAGGTCGCTATCCATCACATTCTTCTCTGGACTGGGGCTAGTTCATCAGCACACCTGACAGGGCCAGTTTCCTCAGATTAGTCCTTTAAAGGTGGTGTACTATGCTAATTGAATCCACATGGAAACCCATCCAATACAGCACAGATCACCTGACGTTTGTGCCTTGAATAGAGAGGAAGAAGTCAATCATTCCCAACACTATTTTCAAAAACTTCTTGAATTTTCCACTCATCTCTCCTGGAAAAGACCTCTTGGTCTTTTGGACCTAAGGCCAAGTAGTTTACATTCACCTTAGATTGTCCCAACTAATTTGGCCTTCTACTCCGTAATAAACATTTTTGATTTTTTAAAAATAATCAGCTATTATATATTGACCTATTTTGGTTAGCACCATGAAATGTGAGTAATAACATTATCGTTTTACAGATGGGAAAACTATATACAGAAAGTTGAGCAATTTGCCCAAGACTGCATATCAGATAAAGGCAGAATCAAGGGCTTCAAGATTCCTATGTTATGCTATGCTGCTAGGCTGATGTCTATGAGCTCTTATTCTCATATCATAACCTCTTTGTTTCTTTTAATATACTAGTTACTTAAAACATAGTATATCAAACACACTTTTCTCTAGCAAGAGTAGAATTCAGTTTACTTTTGATTTACTGTGGGATCCTCGTAAGTGGATCCATTTCTAGAATGCCCAGAAGGACTTGGTTGTTGTATCGTTTAGGCTCTAACATTATAGTTTTTGTAAAAAGCTCATGAACAATGATAAAAGCCTCATAATGAAACAGAATATTTAATGAACTTTCAGTACTTGGTAATTCTTCAATATTGATAATGGCCAGTGTTCTTAGAGTTATCTTAAGGGTCTAGATGTCAGTCAAATCCAAAATCTTATAAACTGCTGTTTCTTTGAAGTTCCCTTAAAATAAACTTTTCTTTATTATGTTAATAATATAGAAAGTCATTTTCTATACCTGTAGAAAGTACTTTATCAACCCTGATGAGTGTGTTTTTACCTTAGTAATATTAACAATTTTCCTGAGAGCTTTTCATCCACTTTGGACATGTGTTTACAAGATAAGCAATAAAGTGTTTTATTTGTAAATAAAGAGCTCTTTGGAAAGTCAGACTGAAAACACATTTATATGCACAAAATCTTCACTTCCTCCTTTTCTCAACATTCATTGAAATCTGCTTAAATAATGAGTATTATGTTCAATGTACATCATTTTTGAAGAACAGCCAATGGAAATTAGCATTTTACATTTAGTGAACGAGTATAGATAGCAGACAGAAGGATGTCTGGTGTTTGTTTTGTTTTTTGTTTTGCCTTATTTAGTGAAATTCTAATTATTTAGATTATATGCTTAAAATGAACAATTTATATTTAAGAATTTATTTGAGGTTTTTTTTTTAAAGATTTTATTTATTTATTTAACAGAGAGAGACACAGCGAAAGAGGGAACACAAGCAGAGGGAGTGGGAGAGGGAGAAGCAGGCTTCCCACAGAGCAGAAAGCCCAATGCGGGGCTCGATCCCAGGACCCTGGGATCATAACCTGAGCCGAAGGCAGACGCTTAATGACTGAGCCACTCAGGCGCCCACTTATTTGGGTTTAAAACTCTGATTATGTAATTATTCATGTCCCCCCCCACCCGGCTTATAATAAAAGAGAATATCTATCTATGGTTTATGACAATCGCATCTGGGAGTTCAAAACACTTCAAATTTAAATAAAATCAATAAAAAGAGTTATCAAAAATCTGTTTGAGCTCATCTCATGAAAATTTTCTAAAGACATGCTCAGAGTGTCTTTCCCCTTCCCAGAATAAAAACAGATGTATTATTTATTACAAAAACTATTTATGTCATGTAAAATAGCTACCAGCCCAATCAATCCAGCTATGATACCCCTAATTTAAAACCCCCAAGCCACTAACACTAGAGTTCATTTGGAAAGAGGACCAGACCTAGGAGATTGCTGTTACTCCTACAAATAAGGAAGAAGTCCTCCAAGTGATATAGTTGTGCATGTATTGTCCAACTTAGAAAACATTGGGAAGAATCCCCACATATTCATTATTTTAAGATCAATAAAGAACAATAAATGGTTTAATAAGGGACTCTTACCCTGTATGAATATGTGGGAGTGTGGGAATGACAGAGTAAAATCACCCAACAATCTACTCTACCATAAAAACAGTGAGACTACTGACTGTCAAAATTGTCCAAATCAACTTTTTCAGAACTCTGGGAATTAACCAAAGGCCTGCAAAAATCCAAGGAACATTTATTCAAAGAAAAATGGATGGATCTCAGTAAGGACAGATAGTTTTGTGGCATTTAAATATATTCCCATCCCTTTCTCTCTAGCTTTGAAGTAGTCTTGAAAACAAAAGTTTCCTAATCATGTAACCTTGTAAACCCAGCAGGCACTGGAGGAACAGAGAGGAACTGCCAGAATCTCATATCTAACACCCACTTACAGGACTCATCTTTATGTGTCCTGACTCAGAGCTCATTCACTACAAATGGCTTTTCATCCTGAGTCTATACTTGTAGAAAACAATCAGCAGCAATTATGTAAAATTGAAGCTATCTGAGGCAATGATAACACTTGGGGCAATCAAGAAGCTGATCAAAAAATACCAAAGGAAGAACTGGGGAAGGAGATATCTATAGGGGTCTTTGAAGAGCTCCACCATATTCCTGGGAATCTAGAATGTATTGCATATATTTGAGGATGTGTGCATGCTCAGCAAAGATCTCAGGGTCCTGGGATTGAGTCCCACATCGGGCTCCCTGCTCTGCGGGGAGCCTGCTTCTCCCTTTCCCTCTAGTGTTCCCCCTGCTTGTGCTCTCTCACTCTGTCAAATAAATAAATAAAATCTTAAAACCATAACCCCAACAAAACAACAACAACCAAAACCTGTGACCTGAGAATATTAAGACCTGATGTCAAGAAGTAATGCATTTTTGGGGCACCTGGGTGGCTCAGTTGGTTAAGCGTCTGCCTTCCGCTCAGGTCATGATCCTAGGGTCCTAGGATCGAGCCCCGCATTGGGCTCCCTGCTCGGCGGGAAGCCTGCTTCTCCCTCTCCCACTCCCACTCCCCCTGCTTGTGTTCCCTCTCTCGCTGTCTCTCTCTCTGTCAAATAAATAAATGAAATCTTAAAAAAAAAAGAAGTAATGCATTTTTATAGAAATATAACTGTTAAGTTCTCTAGACTTCAGATTCCAAGATGCATGTAAGGACAGACTTCCATTCTTTAAAAAGAACCTTGCAAAAGACACTTGCAACTCATTAATAGAAATAATCATTAAAAAATTACAACCTCAAATACATGTTGTTTTTTTTTTAGGATTTTATTTATCTGAGAGAGAGACAGAGCAGAGAGAGAGAGCACACAAGTGGTGGGGAGGGGCAGAGGGAGACTGAGAAGCAGACTCCCCATTGAGCAAGGAGCCTGACCTGGGCTCGATCTAAGAACTTTGAGATCATGACCTGAGCCGAAGACAGATGCTTACTTGACTGAGCCACCCAGGTGCCCCTCAAATACATGTTTATGTATGTGCAATGCAGGGTAAAAGGAAACAACATTTAGACTAGCAAAACACACAGGCAACGCCATCACCTTACACGCTATAGATAATAAGGTAAAGACTTAGGAATTTACACAAATGGAACAACATTAAAATTCGTATCCTCAGGGGGCAGGGGCACCTGGGTGGCTCAGTCAGTTAAGCATCTGACTCCTGGTTTCACCTCAGGTCACGATCTCAGGGTCCTGCGTTGGAGCAGGAGCCCGGGATGGGCTCAATGCTCAGGGTGGAGTCTGTTTGAGATTCTCTTCCTCTGCCCTTCCCCCCACTCACACTCTCTCATTCTCTTTTTCTCTCTCAAATAAATAAATAAATAAATAAATATAAATAAATAAATAAATAAATAAAATCTTAAAAAAAAAAACTTAAAAAAATTGTTATCATTGGGACGCCTGGGTGGCTCAGGGGGTTAAGCATCTGCCTCTGGCTTAGGTCATGAGCCCAAGGTCCTGGGATTGAGTCTGGCATTGGGCTCCTTGCTCAGCGGGAAGCCTGCTCCTCCCTCTGCTTCTCCCCCTGCTTGTGCTCTCTCTCTCTGACAAAAAAATAGATAATTTTTTTAAAAAAATTGGTATCATCAATATTTATTTATTTTATAAAGAGAAAGAAAGTGAGGGTGGGGGGTGGAGGAGTAGAGGAAAACCTGAGCTAAAATCAAGAGTAGGTTTCTCAACTGACTGAGCCACCCAGGTACCCCATTAAATAAATCTTAAAAAAAAATTGGTATCATCAACTGGGTTGAAGAAAGCAAATTTATTCTAGGCTTGAATGTTGGAGAAAGATTTTAGTTTGTTGGTTTCCCTATCTGAGAAATGTTTGGGGTAGGGGGAAGCATTGACTTATTCTCTCCTTTGTAATAATAATAAACAGTCTCATAAACTATAATTTATGATCTGTCTTTGGAAAACATTTATATAACTTTCTCTCAGATTATTTTACTTGAGTTGATGGCTTTATCTCTCTTTATTCCTTGATACAGCCCCTTACTATCTTTCTCTTCCAGACTGATTTGGATTGCAGCCCGTCTGTCCCATTTCCTATAACTCTGAGTAATGTCCTAGAAAAGTTTTAACAAGCTGATTTATCTGTTAAATTATACTAGTGTTATTTTGTTAATTCAAACTGTTCATTATTCAATGCAAAATTTTGATATTATTACAAATAACACTTCTAAAGGAGGATTTTTAACTAGTAATAGAGAAATCTAGAAGATTTATTCCATTTTATGCTGAACAATTAAGAATTTGCCATTAAAATGGTTTTTAGTGAAAGACATTGACACAGAGGGAATAGTAAAATAAAGACAAAATATAGTGGGGTAATAAATAAAATTGTAAAAGGATGACTGTACTCCAACCTACGCAAAGATGTTTATTATAGTGGGCCACAAAATTAAATTATGGCTTTAATTAAGGTAAAAAAGAACTAAATTAAATTAACTTAATTTTTTAAAAAATTAGAATATGTTATATTATCTAATTATGTTATCTTAGCTAAGGAAAAATAAGGTCAACATGAAAGAAGACTATCCCTCTGCCTGTGAATTCTTTAAATATGTTTTCATATTAATTTTACATGAGACAATGGATCACATAGTTGACAATGTCTTCAGTCTTTCTATCCATTAGTGCAGATGACAAAAAAAAGCTAAGGGACAAATAAAAATTCACTGCCTCCCTTAATTGCAAGTGAGAAAACAGATTGGTTTGACTTAGGGCTTGAACTAGGTAAGCAAGATGCATTGTTTGATTCTTTTTCTTGTGTTGTTTTCATTTCCCTGTGATCACAAGATGGCTTCTGGAAGTTCCAAGAGTGAAATCCAGAAATAGTCTTTCCAGTCAAAATCTCTACTAGTTTCATGAATCCTGATTAGATACAGATTTCTCCACCAGCCACTGCAGTTGGGAGCACGTGATCCTGCTCCTCGAGGGATGGTGTTGTCCCATAGGTAAGACTAGAGTCTTCCAGTGAGAAATTAGGAAATTAGGATGAAGGTAACCTATTTCTGTGTCTCTTCCTCTTTAAATTTTTTGGGAAGGTTTTCTATACTCACAAATATTTCATGTTGTGATATATGTGTATTCATTGTTGTTTGTTTTTGCAATGAAATTATATTGAACCTCATTATCTAGAGCAACATGGCATAACACAGACAACGTATATATGTGAAGGCAGAGGCAATGTGGGCGCCAAATGAGGGTTTGAAAACATAATCCTTTGAGCATTGGCATGGATTTTTGGGGAGGGTTTTGGATTTCTGCTGGCCATGCAATTTTCTGGTTCTTGATACACAGGGGACACCTCAACTGAAATGTGGGTGTTACTTGCAATTTTAGCCAGAGCAAGGTCATCAATGGCATTAGGAATGGGACTTTGTAAGCTAGAAAAACATTTTTTAAACCAGCAAAACCTGTTTGAGAAATTAAGTACATATACCATATCTCTTTTTCTACAGTTGATATTTCAAATCATAAAAGAATTAAATCTGGGTAAAACATAGGAAGAAATTATAAAAACATATCCACCAATACTTGAATCTTACTATAGCAAAATTTCTGCACAATGAAAGTGGGTTTAGTCAAATTGAATTTTGATCAAGTATAATTACTTATCGAAGTAATACAAGATCATTGTTAAAAGCTGGTTTGGTCAATAAGATGCAAACATACTAGAAGCCGTGACCTCAATATATATGTAAATGTGCAAGTTAAACTCTTAAATGTAGCCTTCAGATCTGGCAAAACCCAAGGCTATCTTAAAAAGAATGTGAGAAGGTGATTACATCAAATATTGTTCTGAGGTCTACAATTCTACAACATAAAACATGGTTTATTTTTTAATATAGCATCTTCATATCTTACACTAAAAGGTTCCTTAGACCTTTCTCTATTGGAAGATGTACCCTTTTATTATTTTTTTTAAATCCAAAGGTAATCTGTGACATCCTGGAAAGACACAAATACTAACTCTTTAGACTCCTGATATTTTCACTCTAAACTGTGAGCCCCCAGAACTCAGCATCCTCATTTGTGCTTCTAACCCCTAGCCAGGGCATTGACCATCACAATGGTACAATGAATGACTGAACTAAACAGAACAGAGTGAACAGCCAGTCCTGCATTACTGGTATTTCATACTTGAGAATTGAATCACCCTATTTCTTATATATTTTGGTACCTGATACTTCTTATATGTCTATAAAAAATCAGTAAATGATTTGTAATGCCTTTAATGGACATTGAACTAATAAAAGAATTTTACTTTATCAGACAAATCAGGACCTGGCACAAAACACTCTTCTAGTAAATGTTTACTGAATGAATTCATTTCAAAGTCACCTTGAATCAGGAACAATCATTGGATTGTTGAATTCCTGGATACAACAAATCTTTATCTTTTGTCAAAGTTTGCGGAATGTCAAAACACACACAAACCATGTCACCGTGCAATGCCATAAATTGGAGGACTGGTAGAACCTGAATTAAAATTTTATTTTATTTAATGTAATTCTTCACTGAGATGTGAGCAATTCATTCACTAGGTGTTAGGATCCGGTGCAAATGGGCTCTCTCTCTCTCCTGCTTTTTTTTTTTTTTTAAATTGAAGCATAATTGACACACAATGTTAAATCAGTTTCAGGTTTACAACATAGTGATTCAGCAAGTCTATATATTATGCTCACCACAAGTATAACTACCATCTGATACCATACAATGCTATTACAATGCCATTGACTATATTCCCTATGTTGTACCTTTTATTCTAGTGACTTATTCATTCCATAACTGGAAGACTGTATCTGCCACTCCCCCCACACCAACCATCAGTTTGTTCTCTTGTACCTCTGTATTTATGGGTCTGTTTCTGCGTTTGTTTGTTGTTTCAAATAGACTCTATTTTAAGAAAATGTTCTATCCTATACAAAACCCCAAGCCTTATCAACCCACTACATTTCATGGGAGAATAAATTTTTGAATAATTTACCTTTTGTGAGGTTCCTTTATATACTGAGATCCCATCATATTTGAAAGATTTTCGTTTTACAAAAAAAATAGATTTGAGTTTCAGTTCTTCTAAATTTTGTTTTGGTTAAAAGTGAATTTCATCCAGACTAGTGATCCCCAAGTCTGGTGGATCATCAAAAGCAGATGGAGATGTTTGTTTTTTTTTTTAATACAGATATTATATAGAATATAATATAACAACAGATATATATATAGAATATAATATAACATATATATATAGAAATATCTACAGTTAATGAAGAGGTTCCCTTAATTTTCTAGAAGTGGCTTTTTTGGGAAGAGTTTGTACCACGCCTTACTCTCTGATACTATCATCATCTTTTATAACAAAAAAGAGACCAAAACAGAAGGCTACTTCTGCTTTACCTGACTCATTCTATGATGTTTTCCCCGGAGATTCTTTTCTAGGATACCTGGGTGGGCCCCAGGGGTGTCTCATGATGAACCGATCCGAGGACCACTGATGTGGGTTCGGTCATGAGCCAAGAGTCCTTGCCTAAGACTGTAGTCAAAGACCAGATCATACCTGGGTTAGTTACAAACTGTCATGATTTTCCTTTGGAAAGCTTAGCTTCTGAGTTGTTTTTGTGTAGATAGTGGTAACTCTCTGATCAGGCAAAGGTGCATGTACCTCCATCTCGATCTCTAATAATGTGTTTTATAGCCATCCATAAAATACTGACTTTGCAGTAGAGCCCGCATCCTGGTAAAGCCCTCTACTTAATGCATCCAGGAAATTCAGAGTGTATAACTGGGAGAAAAAAAAAAAAAAAACACTTCATTTAGAATTATTTATAATGTTCATTTCTGAGTAAAATAAAGCTTACATATTATTTATTTCTGCATGAACAACAAGTTGTATTCTTTCTATACTGAAATGCATGAATTATTAGCAAGCTGGGAACTGGATCATTGTTAAGATATCACAGATGATCCAAATAATCTTGTTTCAAATGCCAAACAACATTATAAGCAGATGTACTGGAGCTGTTTTCCAGTGTTTGGCTCATCTGTATAATGGCAAAGGGGGTCTCCCCTGATGATCATTGCAATCTAGTTTCATTTCAGTGAATTTCCATTCAACCACATCAAACTCCCAACCCCAGAAAAGTACTCAATAATTATTCAATTTAAGATACCAGTACCTAGAGCATTTATAAATACATGCATACAGGCAAAAATCCTATCCTTTACCGTTAATATTAATGTCAACTTGTGTTTAAAATGAAAGAAATATTCTCAGATGCCCAATTCATCAAATTCTTCATCACTACTTTGCCCCACGCATCAGTTGATTACTTAATTCCTTTATTGCCTAATTTTTTCACGTGAATCCTAAATCTCAAGACTCATTTGGGAAAAGGAAAATCCACCTTTGAATTCAGCTGAGTTACTTACAGCCCTGATGTTGGAAAAAGACAGCTAACCAAATTCCAATTTCTTTACATGAAATAGCAAGAAATTTGAACAAGATCAGACTTAAGGCCCTTCCAGTTCTAAAGATATTTAGTTCCTCGATTTTTCAAATTGATTGAAGTCTTGAGGTTGATAGAAAATTTTCAACAGAGATTTTTAAATAAAAATGATATTCTTATGACTCAGATAGCAAAATATAAATTGAGGCTTCATTCTTGGCATGATGACTTTCCTCACCTTGCTTTTGTTTCCTTTATGTATTATTCTGTTCTTTTAGTTTTTTTTCCTTTGATTTTACTCAAATATTTTAACTTCTATAAGAAAATATGACCTATTTATAACATTTGCAGTGGGTTGTAACTAATTCTGCATTTCAAGCATATGTGGCCGCTCCTACTTAAAATTACTTCCCATATGCATGTCATTATTTTAATATTTCAGACACTAATAAAATTTTAGCAGAAATAAATAAATGAAATTGTTTCATTTTCTTTTCGTTTGTATACAAAATCTTACACTGCAGGGACTCAAGATAATTTGTCGATACCAGCATGAAATAGACTCCTTCATGCACCTTATTATCTTCTTTCCCCTTTTGCCCTCCTTTTAAATTTCTTCTCCCACAGTTGTTATAATCTCAAGCTAAGAAGTGTCCAAGGAGCTGCCATATTCCTAACATGTCAGGTAGAGGGTCTTTCATTTAAGCAGCACTAAATATAAGGTTTTCAGTAAGTGAAAGACAGTTTGAATGGAAATAATTTGAATCTTAAGTTTTGGAGGCAAAATACAGGTTTTAGTAGGAAATGTAATTTCAAAGAATCATCATTCATCTCAGAAATTAACATAACATAATAAAATAAGAAAAAGAAATATCTACAGTTAAGTAAGAGGCTCTCTTCATTTTCTAGGAGTGGTTTGAAAGCATTTATACCATGTAGTACTGTCCAGTACTATCATCATATTTTATAACAAAAAAGAGACCACAATGGAATGACATTTCTGTTTCACCTGAGTCATTAAATGATTGGAAATTATGTTTAGAGAAGTTTCAGGAATAAGATATCATAACATGGTTCAAAATAACTCTTTTCAGTTTGATCCCTCATGTTAATATCCTATTTCTTTCAGATACTTTTTATGACTCTTTGCATTTTTATTAAGAATTTAAATTATATTCTCAGAAGAGAATGGGCTTACATGTCATGGAGAACTATTCCTCAGAACCAACCTCGACCTTGCAGAACAGGATATTAGAAAAAAAAATGTTCAATACCTCTAAAAAGGAGCCATAGTATTTTTGATAATCCACTAACTCAGATCAGCTACCTAAGTCACCTCAGAGGGAAAAAAAAAATATTCCAGTGGTAGTATATACAAACTAGGCTCCCAGAATTTTTAAAATGAAACAAAATTGTGTCCCTTCCAAATGGTAGCCTATCTTATCCATTGACTTCCCCTCTCATCCATTAACTCTTGCAATGTGAGTGTAGTCTTCCAGAAGGAGAATATCCATGAATAGCCACACTACTAGTGACATTAGAGTAATTTGTTTCCTCAATTTGTTATGCAGACAACCCCCTTTTGAGCAGCCTAGTCTGAGCAGGGCAATCCTTTACATGCAATTTCTTGCTCAATAATAATGGGTCATTCTAAGCTTGGAAGAAGCTAGTTAGTGTTTTTCCATTTATCTCAGGGTGCCAGCTACTTAAACTTGGAAGTGGATTTTACTTCATAAAGCTCCAGACCACTGGGTATATCTACATGATCCAATAATATGGTGGATTTCACAGTACAGTGCTTGATTTTGGTCTTATAAAAAGGTCTCTGGGTGATAGCAATCTGCCAAAGCGGTGACTGAACAGTACTGTTCTGGAATTCTGCACAGAGGTGTCAGCCAAAGTAAAATGGCACATTTACCAACTCTTTGAGCCATGTGCTGAAATCATATTTTAGGTCTTAAAGTGACTGCCATTTTGTTATTAGATTCCATAAAGTCGTCTTTCCTCTATTCAGATAGAACCAATATACTTAGAAACAAGCTGGAAATTACTTCTCATTTTCCCACTTAATCACAATTACACTGAAGATAATACTAAGTTAAAGCTATGAAGCCAATTCTAAATTGTGGTCTTTTTTATTTTCCATTCTGTGTTCCAGTTCATGAATTCATCTTCTCAGGACTTTAAGTAGATAAGAAGGAACCTCATTAAATTCACCTGCTTCTCCTGCATTACCTAAATGCCAAGTGGCTGTCCAGATGCTGAACAGCATATCTGCAGGTTGATGGCATGAACGTGGTGAGCGCCATCTTCAAGAACATGATTTCAATTGTAGAGATAACCAGAAGCTAGAAAGAGAGCAGCACACTAGTTGAGGGGCAAAGAAAAATTGTCTGTCAGCTGGAGGGAGGGTGCACAGTCAGCCAGGCTTATCAGGATTGCTAATGTTTCATGAAGAATAAAGAATTGGGCTGGACATAAGTGAAAGAGTAAAGCAACAATTTTCATTAGTTGAGTTTTTACATTCCACTTTTGGGGAGCACTTGGTCGGCATTTTTGACATTTTAGACTTGTTAACTGTTGGGGGACTGTCCTGTGCATGGCAGGGTGTCAAGAGGCATCTCTGGCCTCTACCCGTTAGATGTCAGTAGTATTCCCCCCTCAACCCCCCGTCAGTCAGCTGACAACCAAAACTGTCTTCAGACATTGCCAAGGAGTGTGAGTGGGGAACTGACCCCACTTAAGAATGGCTCTAGAGTTTTTGCATCCCTGTGCTATGGTGAGCGCTGTGAATTGTGTAAGACTGTTGAATCACAGACCTGTACCTCTGAAACAAATAATACATTATATGTTAAAAAAAGAAGAAGAAGAACAAGAAGATAGCAAGAAGGGAAAAACGGAGGGGAGGAAATCGGAGGGGGAGACGAACCATGAGAGACTATGGACTCTGAGAAATAAACTGAGGGTTCTAGAGGGGAGGGGGGTGGGGGGATGGGTTAGCCTAGTGATGGGTATTAAAGCGGGCACGTATTGAATGGAGCACTGGATGTGATACGCAAACACTGAATCATGGAACACTACACCAAAAACTAATGATGTATGGTGATGAACATAACATAATAATAAAAAAAAGAATGGCTCTAGAAGAAACAGCATTGCTTGTTTCAATTGCTGTATTTTTTGCTTTAAAGTTATGTTCAACAAGTTTTAAGACATTAAAAGAACAAAGAAGAAGTTCATTATTATTCATTATTATTCAAGAAGAAGCTTATTATTAGTTCATCATCAGTGCTGATTGGACAACAACAAAATAACCCATTTGGATAGTTTTCTTTCAACACTTGTAATACTGAAAGAAGTCATAATCCAATATAGGTGTATGCTACAAAATAAAACAATATGAATGGAAATCCATCTTCGAAGATTCACAAAAAAGTCACTGGGTAAAAGTGTAAGCATCTTTAGGACAAATTATTACTCAGAAATCAGCACTTCCTAAAATTGTAGGACTGGTGTTGTCTCGTTAGCTATGAGAAATCATTAACCACACAAAGTCAGTCTTTTTTTTTTTTTTTTAATAACCATCCATCATTTCAAGTCATTAGCTTCCTCATAAAATTGTTAGGAATGCAAAATTATTTTTCAAAAAATCGTTAGTTACAGGGCATTACATTATAAAAGCATGGGTCTATTACTCCATCCTTTTCTGCAGAAAAACGTGTCATATATGCAAGATCATTTATGTTGATAAATAACCTTTTAACTAGGCCCATTGTCTCATGGTCAGGCTGATATTAGCTGTTCCATTTTGAGAGTGATTTTTATGGCAAGGCCATTTTATAGATAGGAAAAATCCTGAAATGAAAGAGAGCAAACATCATTTTTCATTCAGCTGAAAACAACATTTTAAAAAGCAGCTTTGTCCTGTGTAATGTGTGGCTCAGAGACTTCACTAGAGGCAGCTGCTTTCCTCTGTTTACCAGCATTTTGTCACTGCCTGGGTTCTATTCACTGAAGATTTGGCTTTCTTTCCTTCCTTCTCGGATTTTTTTAAGCTTAAAACAAATGTTGCAGCCACCAAGAGAGAGCTTCAAGACTGCTGCCTAATGAGTTTTCACCCAAGATACCTTGTTATGGAAGATAAATGTCACCCCTATTGTTGGCCTCTGAAATGAGCTATAACATGCCATCTCTTCTTGTGCTCCCGTTTCTCCAAGTTTCTAAGATTTTGGAATGATTTAAAATAAAGATAGTAGGAAGGGTAAAATGAAGGGGGGGAAATCATAGGGAGAGACGAACCATGAGAGACTATGGACTCTGAGAAACAAACTGAGGGTTCTAGAGGGGAGGGGGGTTGGGGGAGGGGGTAACCTGGTGATGAGTATTAAAGAGGGCACGTACAGAATGGAGCACTGGGTGCTATACGCAAACAATGAATCATGGAACACTACATCAAAAACTAATGATGTGATGTATGGTGATTAACATAACATAATAAAATTAAAAAAAAATAAATGTTGAAAAATCAGATCACATATTACATTGTTTTTTTGATGATATCTGGATATAGGAGAGTTGTTAATTTTTAGACACTATGCCCTGTAATGGGGTAATGACCCCATTTTACTTATTCTTCTGAAGTCTATTGATGACCTACATTACCAAACAGGGATCTCTTCTCCTCCCCTCCCCTCCCCTTCCCTACCTTCCCCTCCCTTCTCTTCCCTTCCTTTCTCTTCCCTTCCTTCCTTCCTTCCCTCTTTCCTTCCTTCCTTTTTTTTTTTTTTTTTTTGGTAGCAAATTAAATAAACCTAACCTAAACTGGTTTAGGATAAAAGGGAATTTATTGTTTCATGTAAAAGAAAGGGCTGGGGGGTGAGGGGCATGTCTGGAGGGTATCAGGTAAAGTTTGGGCATTTTTAGTTCTTGGTGTAGAGGGCCAAAAATGATTTCTCCAAGAACCAGTCTTTCCAAACAGTTTGTCCTCTTATTTCTTGTGAGCTCCACTCTCAGACTCCTGGTGCTAGTAGAGTAACTTCTGAGAGGCTCATATGCTATGTCCAAACCAGGTGGGAGTGAAGAGAGGACAGTCCATTCACAGTCCCAGCAGGGGTCTGTCTCATTGGCTCTGACTGGTCACATGTACATCTCTAACTCAATCACTGTAACCAGCAAGTGCTCTGGTTGTCCACAGTTGAGTCAGGGGCACAGCCTAGATTCCTGAGTGCACTCAATTCCCTGTGTAGCATAGGGATAGAGTGAGGGAAGGGTTGGTCCTTCAGCTGAATGGTGAGTAGATGGTGGTGGGCATAAGCAATAGACGTCCACTACATCTGCTGTCTATATTTATACTAAAATGTTTGTTGAATAAACAAAGCCAGAAAACCAGATACTACACAGGGTACATAAATAAAATACAGGCTGGTAATAGCCATCAGGCACCATGTTATGGGCATTAAAGGGATTCTTTACAAGGACATTCAGGGAAAAATTTTAAAGGATTCAGCTTTCAGAATAGATCTTGAGTAGGACGTGGACATGCAAAATTAGAGGGAATAGCATGAACAAATGGAGGGTATTCATGGAAGAGTAAGTCAGTTCAACTCTGGCCTTGGGACAAATCTTGTTTTTATAAACAAATTTTTATTGGAACATAGCCATGTTTGCTCATTTGCATAATGTCATGACTTTTTTTTTTTTAGATTTGAGTAGTTGTGACTAAACTTTGGGCCTGCAAAGCCTAAAATACTCTCTAGCCCTTTACAAGTAAAGTACCACTGAACTACAGGATAAATTATGGAAATAGCATGTGATTCACCTGGAAAAACTGTATGTGCATAATAAGAGTAGAGAAGACTGTCTTTGGTGTTTAAAGCAATGGAGAGCCATTGTAAGGTGTGGAGAAGCAGATGATGTGATTAAAACTGAGCCTTACTGGGGCGCCTGGGTGGCTCAGTCGTTAAGCGTCTGCCTTCGGCTCAGGTCATGATCCCAGAGTCCTGGGATCGAGCCCCGCATCGGGCTCCCTGCTTGGCGGGAAGCCTGCTTCTCCCTCTCCCACTCCCCCTGCTTGTGTTCCCTCTCTCGCTGTATCTCTCTCTGTCAAATAAATAAATAAAATCTTAAAAAAAAAAAAAAAAACTGAGCCTTACTGATATTAATCTGGCAGAAGTATATAGAATGCGCTGGAGAGAGGAAGTGCTTTACCACAAACTTCAACATGCAGAATTACCAGGGAGCTTGGGCACAAGCAGATTCCCAGCCCTACCTCAGAGATGCCACGTCAGAAAGGAGGACTCTGCACATATAACTTGTTCTCAGGCCATTCTCACACTGCTGGTTCATAAAGTCCAGATTTTTAGAAAGGTTGAATCAAATTTTTAGGAAATGGGCAATCAGTCTTAAGATTACTGTAGTAGTTCCTGTCAAAGATGGTAGCATCTAACTAAAGTAGGGGGCAGGCTTGGTGTCATCATTTGCAGAGCCATGGTTAGAGTTTCACTGGGAGCACCCAGCCTCTTACACACTCCCCTTCTCTCTCAACCCCAGGATCCACCCTTACCACAAAAGGTCTCTTGAGCACAGGGACATCCAAGGTCATGCTCCACATGCAGCCCCTTTTCCAACAGCCATGTCAAGAACACAGTCTGTCTTTGGGAGGATGACCCAGGGAGGTAGGCTTGGGGCCACTTGGGCAAGGTAGTCTAGTCATCATGATTTAGAATGGGATGTGTAAGGTTCATGTGGGAAAATTTTCTTGGTCTCTTTAAACTTCCATCTTTTGGTGAAGTGTGTGTCCAGAGGAAGGCCAGAGTATTACCCCCTGTGATGTGGGACCCAAGACTGGGACCCTGATTACCTGGTCTAAAGCTAGGGCTGAGAAAAGGGAGAGAGAAGAGGAGATGGGTTTTAAAGATACTGCTCTGGTAAAATTGATGGGACTTGGTGGCTGTTTTAATACAAGAGCTCATGGAAAGGATAATGAGTGGGTGACAATGTTTTCAGGCCTCTGAAATGAGGGAAGTGTGTTGTCATCTCAAAATAAAAGCAGAAAGTCAGGAAACAGGTAATGAGAAAACATGGGTTTGATTTACATATTTTGTAAATGAGGAATAAGAATAAAATCTAAGTGGTAATGACTTGCACGGATTGATGAATAAGGAAGAGAGCTTAGAACTAGAGTATACAATGTGGTGTTAAGAGAATAATCCTCTTGACTCCTTTTACTTATGAAGAAATTTGAATTTGTTTTAGAATAAATTCTAATTGTACCAGTCCTTTATTTATTATCTGGACTATCTTAAATAGAAAAATTACCAGTCATCCATTACTTGACAACACTGAAGTAGATATTGTAAAGAAAGGCAACATACATGACTCAGTACTTGTAAATAAATGTTTGAATTCTTCCTTTTATTTCGTAGTTTTCAACTGATGAGTTTATACCTAGAATTCTCTAAACGTTAACAATGAGGATTCATTTTTAAAGGTAAGCAGTAAGTTTGGTTTTATTTTGTAAAATTATGGACTCACAGATTTAACAGATAAAGTTATTTGGTGTGTTTCAATCCACCACATTATCCTTACTGCTATTCAAGTTATCCCACTTGTGGCCAGTGAGAAGTTCTCTCAGTCGGCCCCTGAGTCATTTGTCATGACCCCCATTGCCTTTAGTAGCTTCTGTGTTATCAAGACAGTTTGCACTTTTTTGTTTCAGACTTGGATTTAGGAATTTCTCCAAAGAGTTTTGGGTCATTTTAATGAGATGTGCTCTTTAGAGATTATAATACAGATAAGAAAGTCCTTGTTGCTTCTGGGCCCCTGATCGCCATTAATCTTTTTGTGTGTGTGGCCAGTTAGACAAAGTGCATATTTCTGAAAGGGGAAATTTATAGTAATTTCATGCAAACACTTCAATTCAATATGGTTTTTTCTTAACCTCATCAGTCTTTCCATATGTTCCTTCTCTCATGCCAAAAATCACAGTTGTCAAGGGCACCAATATTCATTTACTTACTTCCCCAACACACCCATCATAGGCCAGAATGTCACTCCACCGACAACACAGTGATCAGATGATTATTTTAGAAAGTGTGAGGTTTGGTTTGGTTGACTGGGTTGGTTCTGTGCTTCTTTTTTTTTCTTTGGGTAAAAGTCATTAGGATGTCTGGTTAAATTATAATTTTTTTTAATTCAATTTAATTATGTTATGTTAATCACCATACATTATATCATTAGTTTTTGATGTAGTGTTCCATGATTCATTGTTTACATATAACACCCAGTGCTCCATTCAATATGTACCCTCTTTAATACCCATCACCAGGTTAACCCATCCCCCCAGCCCAGTCCCCTCTAGAGCCCTCAGTTTGTTTCTCAGAGTCCATAGTCTCTCATGGTTCGTCTCCCCCTCCAATTTGCCCCCCTTCA
This sequence comes from Neomonachus schauinslandi, assembly GCF_002201575.2. Classification (NCBI taxonomy): domain Eukaryota; kingdom Metazoa; phylum Chordata; class Mammalia; order Carnivora; family Phocidae; genus Neomonachus; species Neomonachus schauinslandi. The sequence goes on from NC_058411.1 coordinate 15,796,061, forward strand.
TTTTTCCTTCCTACTATCTTCTTTTTTTTTTCTAAACATATAATGTATTATTTGTTTCAGAGGTACAGGTCTGTGATTCAACAGTCTTACACAATTCATGGCACTCACCATAGCACATACCCTCACCAATGTCCATCACCCCGCCACCCCATCCCTCCCACCCCCCACCACTCCAGCAACCCTCAGTTTGTTTCCTGAGATTAAGAATTCCTCATATCAGTGAGATCATATGATACATGTCTTTCTCTGATTGACTTATTTTGCTTAGTATAATACCCTCTAGTTCCATCCATGTCATCGCAAATGGCAAGATTTAGGTTTTTTTTTTTTTGATGGCTGCATAATATTCCATTGTATATATATATATATATACCACATCTTCTTTATCCATTCATCTGTTGATGGACATCTTGGCTCTTTCCATAGTTTGGCTACTGTGGACATTGCTGCTACAAACATTGGAGTGCACATAGCCCTTTGGATCACTGAATTTGTATCTTTGGGGTAAATACCCAGTAGTGCAATTGCTGGGTCGTAGAGTAGCTCTATTTTCAACTTTTTGAGGAACCTCCATACTGTTTTCCGGAGTGGCCGCACCAGCTTGCATTCCCACCAACAGCGTAGGAGGGTTCCCCTTTCTCCGCATCCCCGCCAACATCTGTCATTTCCTGACTTGTTAATCTTAGCCATTCTGACTGGTGTGAGGTGGTATCTCATTGAGGTTTTGATTTGGATTTCCCTGATGCCGAGCGATATTGAGCACTTTTTCATGTGTCTGTTGGCCATTTGGATGTCTTCTTTGGAAAAATGTCTGTTCATGTCTTCTGCCCATTTCTTGATTGGATTCTTTGTTCTTCGGGTGTTGAGTTTGATGAGTTCTTTATAGATTTTGGATACTAGCCCTTTATCTGATATGTCATTTGCAAATATCTTCTCCAATTCTGTCAGTTGTCTTTTGGTTTCGCTGACTGTTTCCTTTGCTGTGCAAAAGCTTTTTATCTTGATGAAATCCCAATAGCTCATTTTTGCCTTTGCTTCCCTTGCCTTTGGCAATGTTTCTAGGAAGAAGTTGCTGCGGCTGAGGTCGACGAGGTTGCTGCCTGTGCTCTTTAGGATTTTGATGGACTCTTGTCTCACATTTAGGTCTTTCAACCGTTTTGAGTCTATTTTTATGTGTGGTGTAAGGAAATAGTCCAGTTTCATTCTTCTGCATGTGGCTGTCCAATTTTCCCTTCACCATTTGTTGAAGAGACTGTCTTTTTTCCATTGGACTTTCTTACCTGCTTTGTTGAAGATTAGTTGACCATAGAGTTGAGGGTCCATTTCTGGGCTCTCTATTCTGTTCCATTGATCTATGTGTCTGTTTTTGTTCCAGTACCATACTGTCTTGATTATTATGGCTTTGTAATAGAGCTTGAAGTCTGGAATTGTGATGCCACCAGCTTTGCTTTTCTTTTTCAACATTCCTTTGGGTATTTGGGGTCTTTTCTGGTTCCATACAAATTTTAGGATTATTTGTTCCATTTCTTTGAAAAAAAGTGGATGGTATTTTGATAGGGATTGCATTAAATGTGTAGATTGCTCTAAGTAGCATTGACATCTTCACAATATTTGTTCTTCCAATTCATGAGCATGGAACATTTTTCCATCTCTTTGTGTCTTCCTCAATTTCTTTCATGAGTATTTTATAGTTTTCTGAGTACAGATTCTTTGCCTCTTTGGTTAGATTTATTCCTAGGTATCTTATGGTTTTGGGTGCAATTGTAAATGGGATCGACTCCTTAATTTCTCTTTCTTCTGTCTTGTTGTTGGTGTATAGGAATGCCACTGACTTCTGTGCCTTGATTTTATATCCTGCCACTTTACTGAATTCCTGTATGAGTTCTAGCAGTTTTGGGGTGGAGTCTTTGGGTTTTCCAAATAAAGTATCATATCATCTGCAAAGAGTGAGAGTTTGAGTTCTTCTTTGCCGATTCGGATGCCTTTTATTTCTTTTTGTTGTCTTATTGCTGTGGCTGGGACTTCTAGTACTATGTTGAATAGCAGTGGTGATAGTGGACATCCCTGCTGTGTTCCTGACCTTAGGGGGAAAGCTCTCAGTTTTTCCCCATTGAGAATGATATTCGCTGTGGGTTTATCATAGATGGCTTTTATGATATTGAGGTATGTACCCTCTATCCCTATACTCTGAAGAGTTTTGATCAAGAAAGGATGCTGTACTTTGTCAAATTCATATCTTTCAGTAGTTACCCTGAATGTAAATGGGCTAAATGCCTCAATCAAAAGACACAGGGTATCAGATTGGATAAAAAAACAAGACCCATTGATATGCTGTCTGCAAGAGACTCATTTTAGACTTAAATTATAATTTTAAAGTCATTTGGAATAGTTCCATTTTGTGTGGTATGACAACTATCTTTATATATAGTTAAGTTCTTTCATTTCATTTTTCTTCCAAATTTGATTTATTATTTATTGTTAATTTATTAATTTATTTTTTATAAAAATGGAATATTGCAGAGTTCCAAAGTCAAGTATACAAAAGTCATATTCAGAAGAGTCTAGCTTCTATTCCTGTTTCCTTTGAACTCTTTACCAGTCTCACCAGTTGGTGGTTATTACATTTTTTGTTGTTTATTCTTTCAATTTTTTATATATAAGCAAATATGTATATATTTTCTATAATTTCTAAACTCCCTCATAGGATAAATGTAGCTTACTATATATATATATATTTTTTATTTTGGTCCCGCCCCACTTATTTGTGTATCCTCCTGATCACTTCATATTCTTTTATAAAATCATTTCTCATTCTTTTTTATAGCTACATAGTGCTCCAGTAAGTAAATGTACCAGTTTATTCAACAAGTCTTTTATTAGCAGATATTTAGGTTGTTTCCAGTCTTTTCCTTTTACAAAAAATACCTCATTGAATTCCTTGTGTTTATGTATTTTCATATTTTATCAGTGTCTCTTTGTGATATATTTCCAGAAGAGGAAATGCTAGGTAAAGGATGACTAACTCCATAATTTTGCTAGCTATAATCTCACCGTCTGTGAGGTTATACTATTTGTATTCCCAATGGCAACGTGTGAGAATGATGTATTCACCCTGCCTCATCAAGAGAGTATTTTGTGAGGCATTTGGAGTTTTACCAACCAGAAAAATGAGAAACTGTACCTTACTTTATTTTGATTTGCATGTCTCTGATGTTGAGTAAAGCTGGGGATCTTTTCTGTGTTTACAAACTGTTTTGCTTTTGGGGCGCCTGGGTGGCTCAGCCGTTTAGCGTCTGCCTTCGGCTCAGGTCATGATCCCAGGGTCCTGGGATTGAGCCCGGCATCGGGCTCCTTGCTCAGCAGGGAAGCCTGCTTCTCCCTCTCCCACTCCCTCTGCTTGTGTTCCCTCTCTTGCTGTCTCTCTCTCTCTGTCAAAAAATAAAAAAAAATAAATTAAAAAAAAAAAACTGTTTTGCTTTTTCTATGGACTGTGTGTTCCCATCTCTAGCCCAGTTCTCTGACACCCTCACGATGTGGTGCCTGTCATTTCCTGACTAATATAAGCGCATGATCTACACTAACTTGAACCACACATACCTGCTTGCAGTTCCCTGAATGAGAGATTGGACTTCATTCCTCTCTGTTTATACCTCTCAGCTTTGGCACAGACCCTTGGCTTTGCTCCATCTGCTGTACCTTCCAGGTACTGCTGACTCACTGTTGCATCAGCTGACTTTAAGTGGTCTGGAAGTATTCACACTGAGCTCCTTAAGAGTGCCTGCCTTTGAAGACTTGGACTCAAGTAGAGCATTTTCATGTTTTTAAATGTTACATGCCTTCCATATTGTTGTAAACTTAAAATAAGTATGCATTACACTTATAACTTAAAATAAGTGAATCATAGAGAGAAACAAATCTTGAATCTCTATTACTCAATCCGAGATTTAGATAACCCGTCTTCTACTTCCGCATTGCTATCTCTCTATCCATATACCCTCGTTTCCGTGTGGTTGGGCTGCCATAACAAGATATCAGAGACTGGGTGGTTTAAACACCATCCATTTTTCACAGTTGTGGAGGGCAGAAATCTAAGATCAAAGTGCTGGCAGGATTGGTTTCTTGTAAGGGCTCTCTTGCTGGCTTTCAGACAGCCTTCTCACTGTGTCCTCACGCGGACTTTCCTCTGTGTGCTCTAAGAGAGAGAGAGAAACAGAGAGCACAGGAGTGAGCCCTCTGGTATCTCTTTTTCTTATAAGGGCATCAGTCCTACCAGATTAGAGCCCTATCCTTATGACTTCATTTAACCTTAATTACTTTCTCAAAGGCCCTAGCTCCAAATACAGTCATATTGGGGGTTGGGGCTTCAAAATATGAATTTCAGGAGCACATAATTCAGTCCATAATGCCATCTATCATCTGTCTGTCTGTCACCTACCCATCCATTTAGTTATCTATTTATGTTTAAAGCACTGGTTACTTTGCATAAGACTACTTGCTTAATTATCTATTTCTTCTAAGTTTTGCCTTCTGTCAGAGTAGGTGTTATATCTTGACAACTTTGACTCCCTAGAGTCTAGCATGTAACAGGTGCTTCAAAAGTATTTATTGAATGATGATTTACATGCTGGTCTTTGAGCATGCGATTGGGTAAATATCACATGTATTTCTCTATTATTTTCCTGAAAATTCAATAAAGGAAGATTCCTTTCCTTCCCTGGTATCCTATAGATACCATAGGATATTTTTATGACCAAGTCAGACAATGCACACATGAAAATTAAAAGAGATTTTTAGGTAGAAAGCAACACTAATTTTTTTTTATTTTTTTTGTTTACTTATTTTTTTACATAAATTTTCAAAGAGTGTGTGGATATACATTAATTTTAAGTAACAGTTCCTTTTAGTTAACTTGGACATTTAAATGCTTTTAGGGGGCACCTGGGTGGCTCAGTCAGTTAGGTGTCCGACTCTTGGTTTTACCTCAGGTCATGATCTCAGGGTCATGAGATCAAACCCTGCATGTTGGGCTCTGCACGGAGCTTAAGATTCTCCTTCTCCCTGTCCCTGTGCCCATCTTCTGCTCCTCTCTCTCTCTCCCTCAAAATAAATAAATAAATAAATAAATAAATACTTTTTGTATTTTCTCTATTATATAGCTTATAAAATAATCAGTTTTATTTTTTCATCATGCTGTTTATATAGAAAAATACATAGGCAGCTGAAGAATTTATAATTTATGAGCAATTATAATTTCCTTATGTTTATTGACCTGTTTACCTGAGCTTTTAAAGCTGACTTTGGATACGAATGATACAGCAGGTTGGTATTTTGTGCTCTAATTCACTGGAATCCAATAGAAAGTTGCTTTCTGATCACACCTAGTTCATCAGGAGCTAGGAGGGCAGTGATAACTCAGGGAACACAATACTGTCGTTTGCAGCCCCCACACATGAGACCATGGCCTAGGACCAGAAAGACGTGCAGTTGGACTTTTGCCAATGAACCATCTGTGGCAGAAAATAATAAGGGCAGAGTGACGGAGGATTCCTAGGATGTTCTCAATTTCTCCACTGGCAGGAGGATAATACTTGGATTATGCCAGGTTTTACATACTGAATGGAGGATATGTGTTTTGGTTCTAGAATCATTTGTGAAATATTATATCTGTAAAAGTGATGTCCTGAAGGTAGTCAAATTTGATATTTCTTAATGTTCTCTGAACCCTTCAACAGAGTTTATTAAAAAAAAGAAAAGAAAATGTTACAGAATTGACATCCTCTCATCCCTGATACTCAGGGGACACTGATGTGCCTGGCTTGTCCTTCTGTCAGAAGGTGGCCCTACTGAAATGAAAATGTCATGGGATTTGAAAACAGCCATTTCTGAGCTTACGTGCCATATCTGCTGTCACCAGCTATGGGTCCTTGGGCAATCTACTTAATCTTCTTGAAGTAAAAAGTACATAAACACTTATTTTCAGAATATCTAATAGAGAACATATCTAAAGAACACAGCACAGTGACTTGCTAATCAATAAATTTCCTTTCATCTTTCTTTGATTCATTCTTTACACTTCATCTTTTTAGAGTCCTTTTTTTTTTCTCAGCAGAAGATAGGATAATTTTCTAATTTAGCTCATTTTTTTCTCATGTATCTTTTCAGGGCTTCACAAGTCTACACATTTATTAGCATGACACAATAGCTATTGCCTGGCTCCTCTCCTTGAATACCTTCCTCGTGTTTTTCCCTGGATGTCCTTTATGTGTCTTCGAATCTCTCCCCTTGTTTTTATGTGCCCAGCAACCCTGAGAACCTGGCTGGTTAACTAATCAAATGTAATTGCCTAATAGAGGCAAGAGTTCTCTCATTTGCCAGATATGAACTTGAACTTGACTTGTTTCATATCTGTGTTAGCCATTTTGTTATTATTCTTAGCTTGGATTCCATCATTTTGGACCTGGGTTTTCACAACAGTCTTTTTGTTGGTTATCCAGACTCCAGTCAACTTGCCTTCACGCCCACTTTTCCTATAATTCAGACTAATACACTAATACATCCATGCAGTCAACTGCCCAAGAAGATGATTAGACATTATAAAGCCTCTTCCTGTTCAACACTTGTTCCCACATTGATTCTGCTTCTGCTTGGCTTACAACTCTTGGCCTGACCACTTGGATTTGGCAGCTGACACGAGTCTTTCCATTTATGACTCTCAGCCTTTGCCTTAAATGTTTTGGCTTGAATATGACCTAGATCTTCCCAGAAATTTAACTTTTTCCTGTGTCTGTAGAGTAGGTAATATAAAGTAGCTTGAATCCCAGTTCTATCACATATTTTCTATATAAACTGTACTAAATGGCCTTTACCCTATAGGATTTATGTGATCTTTAATTTTATGTGTCAACTTGGCTAGGCCATGGTACTTTAGATATTTGATCAAATGCTATTACAGATATTTCTGTGAAAGTATTTTTTGGATAGGATTCAGATTTAAATCGGTAGAATTTGAGCAAAGCAGATTACCCTTCATAATGTGATGGGCCTCATCCAATCAGCTGAAGGTTTTAAGAGAAAAGATTGATCTTCTCCTCCAAAAGAGAGAATTCTGCCAGCAGACTGTCTTCAAACTCAAACTGTAACTCTCCCTGTGGAGGGTTACCAGCAAATTTTGGGCTTGTCAGCCTTTAGAGTTATGTGGAAATACATAGAGAGATTAGACTGATGGATGGATAGAGAGAGAGAGAGAGAGAGAGAGAGATCCTATTGGTTCTGTTTCTTTAGAGAACCCTGACTAATACACCACAGTTTTTTCTTCTCTGGTCAAATGGAAATAATAACACTACCTAACTCCTAAGTTTATAGTGATAATTAAGGAGCTTCACATAGTGCTTGACACAGAACACATGCTTAATAAATGCCAATTTTTCTAATTATTACTTGGTTTCTTTCTTAACTTGGTCCCTTGGATCATGCCTCTCCTTCTATAAGGTTGCCATTCTCAATCATCTCACCTGGAAAACTCCTCCAGGACTCAATACAAATGCTACCTCTCATGTGAAGCCTGCTGAGATGTTCCTCAGGCATGGTTATTTATATCTTGGGTACACATTATAGCTTACCAGCTGTAATTGCTCTATTTAAATATAGTCCTCAAGAAGAGGCTGCAACTGTCTCAAAGCTCTCAAGGTTAAAGACTTTCATCTTTATATATCTGGCACCAGGCTCAAATCCTGGGAATATTTGCTTCTCAATAAATATTCCCTGAATGTCTATGAGGAGATGCCTATACTTCCTGTATTAGGAATAGAAGCTTTCTGTGAATCCCACGTTTCTGTGTGTGAGGTGGGCAGATTCGCTGATTCAAGAGACGTTCTTTTACCAAGTGTTTGTCAAGGATGATGCCAATCACTTCGGTTTCAGTTTTGGGGTTTATTAAATGATTTATTGGTGGAAGTGGGAGAGACCCACAAATAAGTAAGGCTTAGCGTAAAACTACCATTTAGAAGGCATGAGAAAATGACATCAAAATCTGAAGGGGAAAGTTATTTTGCCTGCCTGGGTGAATCAGGGACAATCTTTCATAAGAAATAACATAAAAGTTTTGTCTGGAAGAAAAGGCAAGTTTGGAGGAAAAAGTCATTCCAGGTAGGTGGAACAGAGATTAAAGTGCTCAGCTATGTTTGAGGAATGATAAGCAGTCCTCACTGGAGGTAACCTACAGGAGGTGGATGGGGCGATGGGAGATAAAGGATAGAAAAGTTAAGAACACTAGAAGCCTAAGAACTTGAAACTTCATTCAGGGGACAATGAAATCTCACTGCATTTTCTCAATGAATGGCGAGTGTTTAGGTAAATGCTGAATGCTCACATTTTTAACCTGATGGCATTAAAAACTAGGAAGGAAGGGATTGGGAATTGGAGGATAGTGGCAATGAATGGGTGGAAAAGAAGCATTTGGAGTGGAGAGATATTTTGTCGTGCTGTGAACTGAGATGAAAAAGAAGTGAGAGAAACAAATTTTGTTCAATACTCCCAAAAGAACCTTTTTGAGCCCCCAAATAGTATTTAACACAGCAGACTTACTATGTCAGGCACTGTTCTAAGTGCTTTATATGTATCAACTCATTTATTCCTTAGAAATAAGTATTTTATTGTTCCCTGTTTTAGGGATGAAAAAACTGAGACAACAGAGCAGTTAAGTAACCTGCCCAAGGTTAGGAAGCAGGTAATTCCTAGAGCTGCTACATGATACAACTTTGCACTCTGTCACCTAAGATGATCTGATATGCAGTGGGCAGCTGGGACATGCCTCTTTAAATACTGCTGCTTCTTCATGTCTTCTGCCCATTTCTTGATTGTATTATTTGCTCTTTGGACGTTGAGGGTGTTGAGTTTGAAAAGTTCTTTATAGATTTTGGATACTAGCCCTTTATCTGATAAGACATTTGCAAATATCTTCTCCCATTCTGTCAGTCGTCTTTTGGTTTTGCTTACTGTTTCCTTTGCTGTGCAAAAGCTTTTTATCTTGATGAAGTCACAACAGTTAATTTTTGCCTTTGTTTCTCTTACCTTTGGAGATGTGTCTAGTAAGAAGTTGCTGTGGCTGAGGTCACAGAGGTTGCTGCCTGTGTTGTCCTCTGGGATTTTGATGGATTCCTGTTTCATATTTAGATCTTTCATCCATTTTGAGTCTATTTTTGTGCATGGTGTAAGGAAATGGTCTAGTTTCATTCTTCTGCACATGGCTGTCCAATTTTCCCAACACCATTTGTTGAAGAGACTGTCTTTTTTCCATTGGATATTCTTCCCTGCTTTGTTGAAGATTAGTTGACCATAGAGTTGAACGTCCATTTCTGGGTTCTCTATTCTGTTCCACTGATCTATGTGTCTGTTTTTGTGCCAGTACCATTCTGTCTTGATGAGTACAGCTTTGTAATAAAGCTTGAAATCTGGAATTGTGATGCCAACAGCTTTGGTTTTCTTTTTTGACATTCCTTTGGGTATTTGGGGTCTTTTCTGGTTCCATACAAATTTTAGGATTATTTGTCCCAGCTCTGTGAAAAAAGTTGATGGTATTTTGATAGGGATTGCATTAAATGTGTAGATTGCTCTAGGTAGCACAGACATTTTAAGAATATTTGTTCTTCCAACCCATGAGCATGAAATGTTTTTCCATTGCTTTGTGTCTTCCTCAATTTCTTTCATGAGTGTTCTACAGTTTTCCAAATACATATCCTTTGCCTCTTTGGTTAGGTTTATTTCTAGGTATCTTGTGGTTTTGGGTGCAATTGTAAATGGGATCAACTCCTTAATTTATCTTTCTTCTATCTCATTGTTAGTGTAGAGAAATGCAACTGATTTCTGTGCATTGATTTTATATCCTGCCACTTTGCTGAATTCCTATATGAGTTCTAGCAATTTTGGGGTGGAGTCTTTGAGTTTTCCACATAGAGTATCATGTCATCTCTGAAGAGTGAGAGTTGTTTGCTGATTTGGATACCTTTCATTTCTTTGTGTTGTCTGATTGCTGAGGCTAGGACTTCTAGTACTGTGTTGAACACAGTGGTGATAATGGACATCTCTGCCATGTTCTGGATCTTAAGGGGAAAAGCTCTCAGTTTTTCCCCATTGAGAATGATATTCATTGTGGACTTCTCATAGATGGCTTTTATGATATTGAGGTATGTTCCCTCTCTCCCTACACTGTGAAGAGTTTTGATAAGAAAGAATGCTGTATTTTATCAAATGCTTTTTCTGCATCTATTGAGAGGATAATATGGTTCTTGTCCTTTCTTTTATTAATGTAGTGTATCACATTGATTGATTTGTGGATGTTGAACCACCCTTGCAGCCCAGGAATAAATCCTACTTGGTCGTGGTGAATAATCTTTTTAATGTACTGTTGGATCCTATTGGTTAGTATTTTGGTGAGAATTTTGGCATCCATATTCATCAGGGATATTGGTCCACACTTTTCCTTTTTGGTGGGGTCTTTGTCTGGTTTTAGGATCAAGGTAATGCTGGCTTCATAGAAAGAGTTTGGAAATTTTCCTTCCATTTCTATCTTTTGAAACAAAACCTTGCCATTTGCAAGGATGTGCATGGAACTAGAGGGTATTATGCTAAGTGAAATAAGTCAATCAGAGAAAGACAATTATCATATGATCTCATATGTGGAATTTAAGAAACAAAACAGAGGATCATAGAGGAAGATAAGGAAAAATAAAACAAGGCAAAACAGAGAAGGAGACAAACCATAAGAGACTCTTAATCATAGGAAACAGACTGAGGGTTGTTGGAGGGGAGGGGGGCTGGGGGGTAAGGTAACTGGGTGCTGGACATTAAGGAGGGCATGTGATGTCATGAGCACTGGGTGTTATATAAACTGATAAGTCACTGAACTCTACCTCTGAAACTAATAATACATTATATGTTAATTAATTGAATTTAAATTAAAAAAAAGAAAAAAATAAATACTGCTGCTTGAAAACAAGAAATGGAATGACATTTGTCTCTTGGTTGAAAACAACTTTTTTCCCCTTCTGTAAATAGCACACTTCGGAAGTATCTTGGAATCCAGAGACAAGTTAAACTCTGTATGAGCAATTGTTCCACCAAGGGAAAAGTGCCTGCCTGCAATTCTTTACAATCCTCCAGCAAGCCATCCTGAACAGGTAAATGACTCCATAGTGCAAAGGAGCCCAACAACTCCTTCCGTGCGACTCTCATTCTAGAATACAGAAGAGAATTCAATATGTCTTACCAGGTTATTACAAAAGAAACCTGCTGTTGCCTAGCTCATTATAGGGCAGCTGACAACGGATTTTAAACACAATAAAACAAAATAATGTATACCTTTACTTTTAGTGACAAGAAAACTTTTTCTTGTTTTATTCTTTGATATTAAGTTGTAGGTCTACCACTGCTTGTCGTCTCATTTTGAGACCATATCTGCTCATGTAGGCTTTTCTCAAACACAGAGAAAATCAAGTCCTAAATTTGAAACACTTGAAACAAGAAATAGGTACTTTTGCAACAAAGACGGTATTTATTTTATTTTTGTTTTCCTAACGAGACCATCTTGAAATTTTCTCTTTTCAATCATTCTTACTGATGGTGGTGCCTCTCAGCTCATGACTGAAGCAACACTACAAGAAGAGCATTATAATGATGCTATTCTGCACTGCTGCTTTTCTTTCTTTATTCACTCATTCACCATTTATTTCTTTAGGGCTTAATATTTGCCATTTGCTGCGCTATCATAGAGAGTGGGCATGATGGGATATATACACATTAACGAAATGATTCCTGCCTTGAAAAAGTTTAGGCCACCTAGACAGAAAATTCATATACAAGTGCCTTAACACAAAGGAAAGTCTGATGGTGTCTCAGAAGAAAAGTAACTTTTAGGGAGACTATAGGAGTGGGGCGTTAGGTAAGGGGAGATTGTCTATGCCTGCAGGTGAGCTAAATATTTAGCCAGGTCTGGGATGTATCACCACATGAGAAGGTCTGAGATCTTTTTCTGAGGACTTGGCAGATATGCAATCCATGTTTCTAAAGCCTTCATTTCCCATCGTCTTCGTCAACATTGTCTTTGCCCTGGGCTCCCATTCTAACACAGCCCAACAAATTGTGACAAGTGCTTTCTGCTGAATAAGGACAAGGCTTAAATAAGATGCAAATTTCTTAATGCTTCCTTTCCACTTACTTACACTTGCCATTTATATGCAAATGCCAGTCTTCTCTCTGGTCCCCTCATAACATTTTGCCCTAAACTGGTTGCCGGTAAAGGAGAATTGCGTTTGTTAAATCCAGAGCCATTCTTAACTATTTGTCCACTCAGTAACTCACAAACCAAATGTCTCAGATCATAATTCTTCAGGAAACCACTCTCCATAAAAATGTGTATCAGAGTCTGGGTGATAATGTAATCATAAACTATGGTGTTAGTCAAAGTGCTTACAGGTAAATTTCCTGGCTGGATTCCCACATCCATGAAACATGATCATTTTTCAAAACCTGATGCCTTTGGCAGAAACGTGTGCTTAGAGGATTACTAACAGGCTTGCTTAGCACATACAAAACCCAATCAGGACATTTCACTAATATATGCATCTGCATTGATTTTTCTGTTTTTCTTCAATGTTTATTTCTGATGAAATCTGTCCTGTCTGCTCAGAGGATAGAAGCTGAGCTCTGCATTATTCGTAGCAGCTTAGGAGTGAAATAAAGTCTTGTCTAATACTTACGGCTCAATGCCCCTGTGTCATATCTATGCATGCCATAAAAGCAATGATAAACATGATGTGTTTTTATGACTCTGAATGCTCTATGTGTCAATAAAATATTTTTTAAACTGGATGAAGACTGCAGTGAACCTGCCTCCCTACTGAAGCACCGAATCCCAGTGTCCCGGATCTGATTCAGCCTGGATGGCAGAATCATCAATCGTCTGTGATGAAATTAGGTGCCTACTGCTTGTGGCGTATGCAATGTTTTAGTCCTAATGGTCTAAGAGGTTTTTTTCCTGATACACGTTGAGAAACACTTCCCTTGATTCTCACTGGGGAAATGGATCTCTGCTATAATCGACCAGATGAGCTAAATGACCTTTCCTTATTTGAAATGCCCTGGGATTTTATAAGAGGAAAAGATCCATACATGCAGGAGAAACTGCAGTGTAAACTTTTCAAAGGCACTTTAATAGGCTGCTTTTAAAAAATAATTTACATGTGGAGGAACCCCTTTACAGAATACTTACACTGACTGAAGACAAGATACCTTTCTAACTCTGGAGGTACGGCACTGTTTATTCTGTGGCAAAGAACAAACACAAGATACTGTCAATGGTATGACTTACAGCCACACAGTGCTTTATATTTGCTAGAGTATGTTACGTTTAGTTCTTCCAATAACATTTAGAAGAAGGAGTTATGTCTTTTCCCATTTTATAGTACATAGAGCTTAAGACACTATACATAGTAAATAAATAATAACCTTGGGGCTAGAGCATGTTAGAATTGGTTAGACCAGGATGGATCTTTCTGTTACTCCACATTATCCCCCAATATTTTATGAGGAGCAACAATGAGCCATTCTATAATGAAAGCATTTGGGGTGTAGAACAAGGACTAAGGAAGCAAACTTTAAATGGTACTGTCATCAGAGATACCACCATACATTTCCCTCTTTACAAATAAAGGTTGACAACAGACATCCACTCGAGCCTTTGAAATACCCGATGAGGAGGACATCATCTCTAAACTCCAAGTTTCCAAAACAGGCTGAATAAGGACACTTTCTCTGCATTGAGTTGAAAACACATGTTTTACATTTCCCTTAGTCAACTTTCCATATCTGGGTTTTGTTGTTGGGGATTTGATTTTGTCTAATTTTGTTTTGTTATCATTACAGATAGGTAAGTGGCTGTATAAGGAACTAATGTTCATTTACTATTTATTATCACTGGTAAACAATTCTAGGCCCTGGTCTAGGCATTTTACATCTATTAACAGCTAAGAGTGTCCAAAAAACTTCAGAAGTTGATCTGTTTTCCAATAGCAGTCTTCAGTCATATTTCAGAGGGAAAGGAAAACCTCTAGTTCCCAGGGATAGTGCTCATTAGCATAGGGCTCTACATTACAAATCTCCCCAGAATTGCTGGTATTTACATACTCACTTGACATGCATTAGAATTTCAAGGATGGGCACTCTAAAATGTGAGCCCATTGAGCACATGAACTGGAATCAAATGCATAACGTTCGCACTGCTTTTCTGTTCAATTGCATAGCGTTTTGGTTAAAAGTTAAGTTGACACAAATCTGCCAACCCCCATTTTTTATGATAGCCAAATGTCAAGTACATCACAAGCAAACATTGGCATATGACAAATCGATAAGAAATCAATGTTAATAAGGCCTTTACGAGGTCCAGATCACATACTGAGATGAGAACAAATGAAATTTTATAAGAAATGAGATCAGGGTAGGTTTTAGGTCCTGGGTTTCTCGGTTTCCTCCTAGATGATATCCTGCGTTCATTCTACTGTGTGATAATACCATTTTAGAAAGTAAAGCAGCTATGCAGTAATAGCGTCCATCACACAAGTATGCCCAAGCTTCTCTTTAATGTCATTTACAGATGTGTTTAATTTACTTCTTTATTGACAATGCATTCCAAGTATAAAGGAATCAAATGACTTGACTCGGACCTCAAAGAGAGTCTGAGTATGACAGATCAGCAATAAGATCATGGCTTGTTAATTATAGAATTTAGATCTTTTTACCTTTTGGTCCCTGATCTTTCACAGTGGCTGGAGTTTTGACACCTCTCACCTGAGTATGCCAGGGATGTTCAAAATGTCCTCAAAATAACAGAGACACCATTAAATTGAAGAATAGTTTCAGGATATGGCATATTCTGGAAAGTGTCTAACTATAGACATGATCAAATTATTTGATTTTTCTGAAATTAAGTCCTCAGACAATGAAAATAAACCATTTAGTACAGTGTTTAAGGTACATATGAAGGTTTTTGGAATATGTTAAGCATTCAGGATATGAGCAATTATTCTTAATTTGCTTTTTTTTTTTTTTTTTATCATCACCCCCATGGAATATTGGCAAGGTCGCAAACCTTTTTGTCAGAGATCAGGATTCACATACCAGCTCTGTAATTATTGTGAGTCCAGAAAACTCACTTATCTTCCTAGAATCTCTGTGCTTTCAACTAAAAGTTGAAGATAACAGTATATTATTTAGGAGCAATACTAAGACCAAGTACAGTATGGATCTCATAAAAATATTCAAAAAATGGAAGTTACAATAATACCTATTATAAAACAATGTATACTTATAAACATACAATCTGTAAATATAAATTATGTAACATATATATGTTATGATGTGTAAATAAAATGTATGTGTCATAAATATCTTATTTATTATTGTTATTCTCCTCATTATTCATATTTATAATGGACATATTTAACCATGTATTTTGCCAACAAACTGTTTCTGATCTTATTTTAAACAGTAAATCAGTTAGTAGGATGATCTTACTATGATCTTTACCAGAAAAATGTGTCAAGACAAGAGAAGATTTAAAAAGATTTAATGAACAGCAACCTCCAAATGAAATGAAATGAAAAAGAAAGGGGAAAAAAAAAAAAAAAGGACTCCCTGAGGAGGTTACCTCTGGTCATACCTCTTTAACTATATTCTATTCTCCATTTGTCTCCTTTGTGTATTGAAAAACAATCCTAATGGTTCTCTATTCAGTTACTGATAAGAGGATAGGAACATAATATTTTTCTTTTTTTTCTCAGCTGAGACCCCCTCCATGGAGATCATTGGGCATATAGAGAAGGGACAGTACTAACCATTACACAGCATTTCTATAGTTATTTATTGTTTTCAAAATTAACATTCATTTATTTAGCAAGAGCCACACCAGGTTTGTCACTGTCTTCCATCCTTCTGGTTTATACCAACTGGTGAACTTTAGTCAGGAACATTTTGTTTCCCAGTGATCTGTATTAGTAGGCTAGCTCATCTTAGTGAACACAAAACCATTTTGGATTAGGCATATTTAACAGCAAAAACACTGTAACTAGCTGGTTTTCACTTCATCCCATTGCTTTAGTAATAACAATAATAGATAACACGCATTGAGCATTTTTTCTATGACAAAGTCCTTAATGGATTAGGTATTTTAGAGATGAAGAAACTGAAGCCCAGAAAGACTAAGCAACCTACTGAGAAGCACACAGCTGGTGGAGATCAGAAGTTGGACTTGAACTTAGGCCATCTGAATTCAGAGTCTAAGCTAATCAT
This sequence comes from Neomonachus schauinslandi, assembly GCF_002201575.2. Classification (NCBI taxonomy): domain Eukaryota; kingdom Metazoa; phylum Chordata; class Mammalia; order Carnivora; family Phocidae; genus Neomonachus; species Neomonachus schauinslandi. The sequence continues at coordinate 15,812,399 of NC_058411.1, forward strand.
TTTTATAATGCATGGTATTACATTGCTCACAAGTCCTGTATCCCCAAAACACAGAGACAAAATTAGGTAGATTGCATAAAAATATAGAGCAAATGTTTGGGAGAGCTGGGACTTAAACTCAACAATCCCTAATTTTTACATTAACAATTCTTGATTTGGAGATGAGGATAGAATTAGTGAGAGATGATTTCACCTAACTCCAAATTTCTGTTAGCGATGTAAGTACAAACTTCAACGAATTCTCACCAATGATAATTCTCGCTGCTATTTGCCTTGCAAACACATGGAGTTGCCAATTAGCAGTTTACAGTCCTGATGTTTTACTTTCACTGTCATCTGAGCTTTTTCTCAGCTTAGTACTGTAAAAACCTGCCAAGTCTATCACAAGTTTTGAGAGATAGAGCACAGCACTTGGGGAAACAGCTGACATGATCGGATCTGATCTGTGCATGTGTCATCCTGACTCCGGTCCATTGCAGTGACTGGCCTGGGTCCACAAGTTTGTTTGTGTGACTTGTCAAAGCACCCTGGCCATGATAATGGGCCATCTTGCCTCCACAAGGAGATGTTAAAGGCTGCATGGCTAATTCAGGTACTGGGTGGTAAAGACGGCCTTGCCCAAAGATAGAGATACGTCTATTGTCCTCAGCCTCTAGGAGGTAATGTATGTCATGTCTGATAGGAGTGCATTTGTTTAAGGCAGAGGCTTTCGCTGGATCTTACGCTGCAGCCAGCTGTGTCCGATAGTCTCAGGGTGGGAGCTGCCTACAACAAAAAGTACAATCATGTGATTTAAGTCACACAGTGTCAGTTGACCTTGAGACTGAGTTCAACCATGTAGGCAATTAATCAGTCAATCATGCCTTCATAAGGAAGCCCCGTTAAAAACTCTGGACATTAAAGGCTCGAGTGAGATTCCTTACTCTATGAATATTGTCACACATCAATGCTGGGAGGATAATACCTCCTGAACATTTGTGTTTGGAACCCTACCAGACTCTGCCCTATGCATGCCTTCCTTTGGTTGATTTTAATCTGTATCCTTTCCCTGTAAAAAAACATAACAGTGTGTATAATAGCCTTTAGTGTGTTCTGTGAGTGCTTCTAGTAAATTATAAAAACTAGAGGCCCTTTTGGGAACTCTCTGAATTTGAAGTTGGTGTCAGAAGTGAGGGCAATCTTGGCAACTGTGACCTCAAATTTTACAGTTTAGCTAATTGTGGGTAAAACACAGCATCTTCATGGGAAAGAGAGAGTGAGAGAGGAAGGGAGAGGGAGAAGGAGGGAGGGAGAGAGAGAATATCTGGCTTTGAAGTGTTTGATTATGTCTAGATCTTGGGTTTGCTCCATGCTGGTTATGTCCCTTTGGACAACTTACTTCAACTCCATGATTTTCCATCTACGAATATGGGAGGTGATATAACACACCTGGCAGGATTGCCGTGAGGATCAAAAGAGCTATTTACAAGATGTTCCCAGCATGTCTGACCCCTGGTAGGTGCTTCATAAACATTAGTTTATGGTTCAAAATTCAGGACAGGCTCTTGGAAGCAATCTAAGGGAAACATCTATTCTTCGCCACCAGGTATAGTCATTTCAGGCACCAGCTCTGAAGAACTGTAGGAGCGTTAGGGGCAGTGGGAGTTTGTCAAATCGCAGCTAGGGAATAGCTGAATGTGACATTACTCCCCCTCCAGACACCCCCGCAGAGAGAGACTTCAGGAGAGCATTTCGAGAACGACTGCAGGAAAGCTGAAGGCTGAGAACCCGCTGATTACAGTGACCTCACTGGGGAATCACAAACTATTGAATGTAGGCAGCACTTATTTCAAACATTTATTTCTTCAAAAGATATTTATTAAGGATTTTTTATGTGCAGGCACTGTTCTAGGGGCTGAGGGATTATCACTTAACAGACAAATAAGCAAAGAAGTACATAACATAAAAGTCTGGTAATAATGAGTGCTATGAAGAAGAACACAGCAAGTCCAGAGGATGAAGTGTGAAGGGCATGGTGCTATTGGATAACAAGGTGATCAGGAAAGGTTTTTCTGAAGAGATGCCATTTGATCCAAAGTCTTGCTTTGGGGGACAAGCTTTGTCAATATCTGGGGAAGTGTGTTCAGGGCAGGAAGGAATCTAAGGAGGGGCCTTCCTGAGGAGATCGGAAGAGCAGCAAAAGACCAGCATGGATATGTATTTAATTTGACTAAAATTTCCTGGTCAATTTATATATTTTAGTTTAATTTAATCCTACTCCAATGTGGTATTTTTAAATTGGACAAAACATTTCTACAGACCTCTGGAGGAATATACAACTAAGAAGTAAAATTAAAGGACAATGTAGTGAGACTTCTCCAATGAGCTTTAATTAAAAAGCATTATAAAATGACAGTGAGGAGAATATATAGTGAGGATCCAAGAATCAACAGCCAGATCCATGTAACAGCAGCAGCCTGGGAATACTCCCTGAAATATATTAACTAATATCTAATATCATTATAGAACCATTGGAAACATTAGTAAAGGGATAGTTATTCATTTAATTATATTGGGAAATTTTACTAACTAGAAAAAAAGTGAGTTAGGGTCTCCCCACACAGCAGGTACCAGAGAATTTTTTAGTTGAGTTATTTAAATATAAGATTGCAATTCATAAAAATGAAAACAAATCATGGATTAGTACTTAGACAATCTTGGTATAAGAAAATGACTTATAGTATCTTTAGCTAAAATATAAATTAAAGAAATACATTAAAGTACAATAAATCCCTCTCCAAAATTATCTATAATGAATGTTTTTTATTAGTAAATGAGAAAAAAATTTTTAGGAAGGAAATGGCTACATTGGCGTTTTTCTGAGATCTTCAACATTGCTCTGTATTTTTCAATTTATCTTGTGTCCTAAGCATAAGCTTATTGGTATTATCTGGAATTTGCTTTTTTACCTAATAATTAGAAGTGTTAGTCATCACAATTCTTAAATTTAACATTAGATGTAATCAGTTATGTCCAAATAGTGTTATAAAAATGTTTCCCCATGGAAAAAAAAAAATGTTTCCCCATGTAAGAAACAGAAGAATTTAAATAAGCTTCAGAAGAGAATCATATTGCTCTGACACCTGTACACATTCTTTAGGAATTGTATGCCCCTGTCCATCATCATATTTCTGGAGACCATAATAGAATCCCCATCCACGGAAGGAGACATTTGAGAACATTTGGATCCCACTTTGAAACTAGGATGTTTTATTTTCCCCTCCATTTCACTCACAATCAGAAACATATGGAATGTTTTATTTGCAGCCTACAAAAACAAATCAAACAGGCAATCCTGTGTTGGAAAAAATTTATTCTTCCTGTGGCTCAGAGGTCTAGCTCTGTGTCCACACTTCCATACCGATCACTTTGTCTCCACAGTCATCAAGGTTAATGGCCACTTCCGTGCCCTCTGTTATTGCTTCCACTCTGGGGGGTGTTATTAAGCCTGGCCTCACTTTCCCTCCTGATGTTCATTATTCCATCATCGTCTTCCGTTTCTTAAAAATGTGTTGCTTTACCTGATTATTGCCAGTTGCCCTGTCAAGATTACTGCTTGTGTGGTAGTTTTGCTGATAAATGCCCCCTTATCTCTATGCAAAGGTCTTAGTCATGGGCACCTCATTCCCACAGGGTTTTGATTCTAAACCTAGAATCAGGCAAACGAGGATGCATCCATAGCCAATCCCTAGGAGTGTCTCCTTTCACACAGTAAAGGAGGTGCTGAGAGGGACGTTAATTACATTGCTTCATCTACTAGTAGTTCTTTCTCCATTGGAACGCTATTTTCTGCTACAGGGTATTATGATTGAATGGAATAGGAAGACAGTGGCTGTTTTTAGGATTAGACACAGAATTTGTTGTATGAGTTTCTGCCAGTGGGTTGGATCTAATTATTGCTTTTTGACATGTTTTACAGCTTGAAATCTCTTTTATAGCTGCATTTCTTAGCTGTTCAACAATATTTGAATTTCTTAAAACTTGCTAATAATAACCTTGCCTCTCCCCCCTTCTTCCTGGGACCACTTTTTTTTTAGGATTCACTTACATCTGAAGAATGTTAACGAACTCCTATCAAAGATCCTCTAACTCCCTTCTCCAACTTCAAGAATATTCATTTCCAAGAATATTATAGTAACCCCAAAACATGTTCTTTGAAGGTAGAAAGTAATGATTCTGAAACACGTAAAGGTGAGTAAAGAAAACATTTGTGAGAGAAATGAATTACAGCATGAAACATCAGCAATTGGAGTGAGTCAAGGACTCTATCTTGCTCTAGACACTGACACATTGGATGTGCTGAACAAAACATTGTTTAATGAAACAATAGCTTCGCAGTGGGGAAAAGGTATATTATTGACCTGATCTAAGCAAGAATCTATAGAAGTGTGTTTCTTAGATCACAGAAAGAAAACTCAATTACTTGCCAAATATTAAGAGTAGAAGTGTTCACATTCAGGCATGGGTATAAGGTTGCAATATACAACTAAGCATTAAGGACTATGGATGCTCAAAGAAGGCTTTCTCTATGACACCAAGATTATATTCCTTTGGGGCACTTCCAGTTTCATGACCAAACCCATTCATGTAGGTATCAGAGGTGAGAAATACTTGGATGGGTATGTTTTAGAGCCCTTAGGAGCCCATTCTTATTAACCAGACCACTGGTCTTTCGCCTGCCATATCGTTCCCTCATTTGGTACTTATGGAGAATGCTGACTGATTTTTTTTTAACACAAAAAAGTTTTAATTTTTCCAAACAAAATTCTCAAATGGCAAATGAACAGAAATTCAAAAGTTGCAAATTTGCAGCTGCAGTCTGTGGGGAGAGGAGAACTGTACCCATCAAATCTGCAAAATATACCAGAATGTAGAAAAATCAATTGATTGGCAGCTGTGGATATTTACATCTTTCTTTAATTGCTTAAAATCAGCAAGCTGGGAGACTTCACGAGAGTTGGCAGTGATTCAAGTCGGGTACTGTTCCTCTTTCGGTAGGAGACTGAAAGAGTTGAAATGTGTATGATACCTTTCAAAAAAGGAAGAAGGAAAAGAAACTTAGGGAGATAATGGGGAAGTCACAACCAGAGAAAGCTGGAAGAAGTTCAGTGTCATGGCCTCGGGGAAATTAAAAGAGGAACAAGTTCAAGGAAGCCTAGAATTGTCATCATCAAATGTAGAGAAGTTAAAGATCATAGACTGATACAGGCTAGCATATTTGAAAAATAGCAGTGTAAAAAAAATTCAACATTTATATAATTGAAAATAAAGTTTTAATAGGAGGGAAATTATACTGCTGGGAACTTACCCAAACAAAATAAACTCGATACACTAGCTAAGTAGGTTGTTAACTTATCAACGAAGTAGGCCATGCTGGGTAATTAAATATTATGAGCCACTTTGCATTTTTTTCTTTCTGAGATGTCCAGTTACTTACTTTACTTTTCTTATATAACATTCCAAAATAACTAGCAACAGAAACACGCTAGATAATGTAATTATGTGACCAATTATAGGATTTCTGTGATTCATTTTGTGTGTGTACATGGCGGGGAGTGTGTTTTGAGTGATGTGAGGGAGAGAATTCATTTATGTATTCACACAATAAACATTGTATAGACAATTACTCTGAACCAGACCCTATGTAAAAGACACAAAGCAGAAAAAGGCTCAGCTTGAAACCCCCTGACATGCATAATAATGTTAGGATACAGTTATCAGTCAGGGTTCCGCACAGAAACAGAAATTTGTCTTGGCATCGTATTTTGTCTTTTCTAGGATGCGCATATGCCCCCCTTTACCATTCCTGAAATATCAAAGTATCTTAAAATTGGTAATATGTTATCGTTTAATTAGATGCTTTCAAAGTCCAGGGAGGTGAAGGTCATAGAAAATTGCTTCTAGTTTTAACAAAATAGGAATTATTGGAACCATAGGAAGCTACTTCTGCTTATTCTCAGCTGCCCGTAATGCTGAAGGTGTCTTAACTGGAAGTCGAGCCAAACCTCATGTTTGTCATTGTCCTCATGCTTACCTAGTGCTGCAGGGGGGAAATGTTTCTTCTTTTTCATCTTTAACAATTCATGGGATTCCTCTCTTTGGTGGAATTTAAATAGAACGCTGTTGGCAAGAGAATCTGCTATATAATTTTGAGGCTTTTAGCCCCCGTAATGCAGGGAGTAATGTGAAGGGCAGCGACAGGGCTAGGAACCAACTGAGAATATTTGAACCGGGCCTGTCAGATAATGAGTCAAGCACTTAAGACAAGTGGAGGGGTAACATTTAGATCAGAAATTGCAAGGTACTGAGGGTAAACTGACGTTTGCACATTTGCTGGCTTTTAAGTGAATTTTTTATTCGATAGACTCTGAAGTAGGTATAATAGCCACATTATATGAATGAGGAAGTTGAAGTTATAAAATGTGGATTTTTCCAAAATTATATATATACCGAGTATTGTAGTCAAGTTTTGAATCCAGGTTTCAAAACGTAAAAACTCATGATCTTTTACTTATGCTATGTTACTTCCCACTGGAAAGCCAGGGAACTCATGTTGCCGCTGTTAAGAAAGAGACAAAGAGGTCCAAAATGGAGTCACTTATGCTATGCCCCAAGTCACCAAACCAAGACTTACTAGCTAACTCCCTAACTTCATTACAGTTTCTGCTTCTCCCAGGAAAGGGATCTCAAACCAGTCAATCTGGAATTACCTGGGCAGCCCTAATGAGGTAATCTGCTTGATAGACCCCTGCCGTCCATTGATAGACCCCAACCGATCCCCTTTTTACCAGTGTAACTTCCCTGTTCTCTCTTCTGCCTGTAAAAGTTTTTCATTCTGTACAACTCCTCAACACTCCTTTCTATCTACTACATGGGATGCTGCCCAATTCTAGAATCACTGAATAGAGACAATAAGGTCTTTAAAATGTACTCATTTGATTTTTTTTTTTTTTTAGGGTTTTATTTATTTATTTGAGAGAGAGAGAAAAAGAGACAACACAAGCAGGGGGAGGGGCAGAGGGAGAAGGAGAAGCAGACTCCCTGCTGAGCAGGGAGCCCGACCTGGGGCTCAATCCAGGACCCTGAGATTCTGACCTGAGCTGAAGGCAGATGCTTAACCAACTGAGCCACCCAGGTGCCCCATGATCTTTGTTTTTTAATACCATTATATTCAATATCAGAGTGAAGTCTACTATAGGAATGATTACAAAGGGAACTTGTAGAATTATTTTTTCCTTTTTGCCTTAGAATAGGAAAGATTTTAGTGATCACGAAATACCTCTGCATACTTCTGTATGAGGTCTGCTGTATATTTTTAGAATAAATCATTTTTATTTTTTATAAACATGTCCTTTTAAACAATTTATGGATTTCTTGTCCTCCACTTTTTTTATAACATCTAAATTCTGAATTTAAAATATTTTAATATTCCAAATCCTCATATATTCTTAAATCAAATAGGCTTTTTATCATGCTACATATATTTTTTCTATTGTGATTGCTGGTACCACCTTTTCTTTTATTATTATTTTGTATTGCCATGATATTTAGTATCTAAATTGTTCTCCTTAATCATGTTTTTCAATTTGTCTGATATGTATTCACTTATTTTATCATTAGGCTAAGTTTAAAAAATTGTCACATCCTACCCTAAAAAAGCACCATTGAATTTTTTGCTCAGATTTTTTTGTATCTTAATTACTTTAGACTCTTAATTGGAATAATTCTTTCAGGGGTTCTTTGTATTTTTTTTTGAGTATTAAAGTTTTTGCTGTATTTCTAAGAAATGTTCTGTAGGTTTTCTAAACTTCCTTTTTAAGTTTATTCCTAAGTATTTTTTCATATGGTTAGTATTGGCAATTGGATTTGTTTTTCATTAAACTTTCTGTTTTTTTTAATTGCTGGCATAAAGAAAATACTAATTTTAAAAAAATGTTTATTGCTACTTACCCAAATATGCCAACAAATTTTATTAGTTTTTAATCTAATTATAGAATTATATAATCTACAATTAGTTATAATTGTTCTGTTTTATTTTATTACTACATTCTTCCATTTTTTGTTCCTCTTCCTTCTCTTCTTCTATCTCATTTTCTTTCTTCCCCTTACTCTCCCATCTCTCCTCCTCACCATCCTCTTCCCCTCCCCCTCTTTTCCTTCTTCTTCTCTGGAAGGTACTAGAACTTCCAGAGCATTGACAGTAATGATAAACAATGATACAAGAGATAGAAACCTTGCTTCTGACTCTACTGAAAATGGCTGATGCTCCATTCAATTGTGAATTCTCTCACTGCCCTCAACCCTGTGCCTGGAATGTTCTTCCCACAGACATATACATAACAAGATTCTTCACCTCCTTGTGGGTCTTCGTTGAAAACTTAACCTCTATTACAGTGTAAACTCCGTGAAGGACAGGGACAGTCTGCCTAGACTCTTCCTTATATACTTATATCCTTGGTGGAGCTTAGTTAATATCTATTGAGTCAAAATTGTTGAGTTATTGAGAATAGTGTTGGTTTATGATGCTTTATTATGTTAAAGAATTTCATTGTATCCCCCTTTTGCTGAAAGTTTGCTCAGGCTTGGATACTGAGATTTGCTAAACATTTTAGGATCTCTTGAAATAATTATTTATTTTTACTTTGGGATCTAAAGGTGTAAGACCTATATTATAGATTTTCTAATATTAAACAACCCTCACATTCTTGTAATAAATATTACTTGTTTGCAGTGTATTATTTTTAATATCATGCTGAATGTGATTTGTTAGTATTTTGTTTAGATTTCACCTCTAAACTCAAAAGTGAGAGGTTTTTGTAGCTTTATTTTTGTGACCTATTTATTAGGTAGGTATAGGTTATAGACTATGTGAGGTTTGAAAGCAGAAATGGGATGTTTTCCATATTGTGTATTTTTCATGTTGTATTGAGTTTTATGACCATATTTTGTCTAAATTCTATGTTTAACTAGTTTCATTACCACTGGTTATTTTACACCAACACTTGCATAGTAGCTGTCCCTCTCATCTCTTATTAATGGAAAGTTAATAAAATCCAAAGCCTGCTCTAGCTCCACTTGCCAGAATGCTACACAGAAGGTCTATTTTCTGTTATCCCTCTTATTTGAAATAATCATTCACTCACCCTCACATAAGAATGATTTTACTGGTTACTTTGTATTTCACAAAACTCGATGCCGGTGTCTTCTATCATGTGGGATGGAAAAGAAGTTTGAAGCTGGACCATGATTTAACTACAGAAAAGCAGTTCTTTTTGCCTAAATGTGTTTTGTTTTTTTTTTTTTAACCTTTGAAAATTTATCTTTTGAAGTTTTAGTTTTCCTAGTAACCCCCAACTTCTATTTGTCCCCATAGAATTAGGATTGCTTAATTGGTATTATTTAGTTCAATTTCCTTCTATTTTTCATATTGTGTCTGTTTTGTGTGTTCTGCTCTATTTCTGTGGGAGGGCTGCTTGGTCACGTTTCTGCAGGCTACCTCCAAGGAGATCAGTCTTGCAGTGGAGTAAAGGTTACAGATCTGTCCTCCATGCTTCCTGCAGACACAGCTCATCCACCTTGACTCCAGAAGAAATTTTCAGTGTGTATGATGTATGAAGTGTACCTCTTTTAGTCTGGGGTATTTTCATATTTCTCAATGTTCTGCATCTTGAAGATAATTTGAAAATAATAGGCTTTAGAATTTTTAGTTAGAATCTTAGTTTCACTCAGAATTCCTGGGTCAAGTGTTTCCCTTAACATCTAGAATAGTGCCTGGTACATAAGAGATGCTCAAATCCAGAAGGAAATGAGAATGGAGATATGGCATTCTTTATTCCAATGGTATCCTTTAGAGTACAGCCTTGAAACCCAGAGCCTTCCAGATATTACATTCATGGAGTATGGAAAGACTCATAAGATATGTCATTTTTTTTGAGGATATACATTCTTGCAAAGGAAGGGAAGGGAAGATAGAGACACAGTCATGGTTCCATCATGCACAAACAGCATCCACCCTTACTCTGTTGTAACATAAACCTTACTGTGTCACTCCTTTACTCAGAACCGCCACTGGCTTCTTGTTTTACTCAGAGCAAAAGGCATGGATGATCTCTTTTCCTCTTGCTTCCTGAAATCGTATTCTATCTCTCCATTGTGTAATCTGCTCTGTCTTCACTAGCTCTCTTGTTAGGCTGACACGCTTGTCTCCCTGCTATCTCTGTTTTATGGCACTCACCATTTCCTCTTCTTGGAATGTTCTCCTCCAAAATATATGTACGACTACATTCTTAACTTTGTGGTCTTTGTTTGAAACACCCTCTCAGTAAGGCCACCCTACCTACAATTTTAATCTCTTATTAACATTTCATGTTCTGATCCCCTGATTTACTTATTTTTCTTACAACTATATAAAATGCTTTGCATTTCACTCATGTATCTTGTTTTTTGTTGGTCTTTTTTATGACAATATAAGCTTCATAAGAGCAGGATTTTAGTCTGTTTTGTTTACTACCCCAACCCCAGTTCCCAGAATAAGACCTGGCACATAGTAGGGACTCAATAAATATTTATAGAATGAATAAATAATGAGATTTGATAATGAAATTGGCAATAATATAAATGGTTATCTAGGGAATACAATATAATATGGAATATATATTTATATAATAATATAAACGGTTATCTAGGGAATACAATTTACAGTATCCAGACTACTACTGGAATTTCCATCTGGAATGGCCATTGAAGTTGGGGCCTCATACCATGGAATAGGGAGATGGGCCATCTTCAGATCTGGCCCTCTCTTGGATGGCTTTGTGCTCTACAGCAATGGGCAATACAAGTGACAGAGATTTATGAAAATCATGATGCTGACTGTACAGCTCTGATACCACAGGAGAAGAAGGGCTATTATTCTTTTGCAAAGCTATTCCCAGCCAGTGCTGTATTTACTCACTCATGTTTATATTTTATAGCAATACTCCTAGACTTCCAAACAGCTTCTCTGCTCATGTTCAGTTCTGATTAACTGTCAAGTATTTTGAATGTCATGTCTGCTTGGAGATTAATAAATTTTCACCTTCATTATTGGAATTCTTTCAAAAAAATTGTGGTTGCGGGTTTGGAATGTTCTAGGTCCTTGTTTCTTTTTTCCTCACTGAAGTAATTTTTTAAAAATATTGATTTGCGATAAAAGCAGTCTTCAAAATTCAACAATAATGTCAGAGTAGAACATCATGTAAATACTCATGGATTTCACTGGTAATTTTACATGTGTGCTTTTCTTCTGCCTAGAATGGTCTTCCCCGTATCTTGCATGGGTGGTTTTTCTTGACCCTTACTTCTCAGATCAACTGTTACCTTTACAGAGAGACCGTCCTTGTTCACAGAATCTAAAGGAGTTCATTCCAATATTCTCTGTCACTTGATCCTTTTTTTCTCTATAGCACATGTCATTACTTGAACTTACTTATTTTTGTATGTATTTAGGTATATGTGTACTTCATTGTCTCCCTGCTCCTTCTCTAGAGTATAAGCTTCATGATGGCAAGAATTTGTCCATATTTTTCAGTACTGTGTCCCCAGCACATAGAAGAGTACCTGCTATATATTAGACACTCAAAACTATAACAGGAGGGGAAGAATGAAGGGGGGAAATTGGAGGGGGAGACGAACCATGAGAGACTATGGACTCTGAGAAACAAACTGAGGGTTCTAGAGGGAAGGTGGTGGGGGGACGGGTTAGCCTGGTGATGGGTATTAAAGAGGGCATGTTCTGCATGGAGCACTGGGTGTTATATGCAAACACTGAATCATGGAACACTACATCAAAAACTACTGATGTATGATGATTAATATAACATAATAATAATAATAATAAAAAAGAATAGTTCTTCAAAAAAATAAATATTTTGTTAATCAAATGAATGTTGATCTCTGAAAGTAGTTGCTAGCTAGGTTCTCTGATGTTAGCACTGGATCATGGGGCGGGTATACAGATGATGAAAAGAAGAAAAAGATACATAAAAGAATAGCTCTCAGGACACAAACTAAAAGTAAAGGCCACCCAGTTGCCTTGTGTGTTCTTTTATCATATGTAGCATCTGGAAGCTGCTCTTACCCGTTCTATTTTCATACTCTCAACAAGCTGCTGCCACAGCCATTGGAAGTGATGCATTTGTGCACCAAGGCGAGAGTTACTTTTGATTTTTTTTTCCTCTTGTAAAACACTCAAAAATACAATTTTAAAAGATAAAATGTCTGGGGGAGGATAGGTGGGAGAATGATGTGATTCAAACCAGAAACTTACATAAGAATTGAATCTGGTCTTAACATAAAGTGGTAGTTGAGTTTTGGAAAATTGAAATGATGATATTTGGCTGAGCTGTAGGTGTACTCTCACTGGTGTTATACGATTTGATTTGAATAGAAAAAGACATTTAACTAATTCTTATTTACATTAGCCCTAGTCTCCAAATTAACCAACAGATTTCATGTTTGGAAGTATATTATATATATTCGGTATCTGTATGGTAAAAATGGGTCTGCATCATTCATTCATTCAATAAATAGGTTTCAAGCATAAAATACATGCCAGATACTGTGTTAGGTTCTGGGGAAATTCAACGTAAACAGAAAATCATCTCTGCCCTCTGCCCTCTGGCATTCAATACTTACTGTATAAGTTTATTTGCCCAGCAGCGGGGGCAATAGAAGGCTAAAGTGCTATCAATGGCTACTGTGAAAAATTAAAACATCATGAACTATGTGACTAACCATGTGAGTGGCATCAGTAGACATCCAAGATCATCAGGGCTCAAGTGTGTGGGAGCATGTGGGAATGAGGGGTTGTGTTTGTGGTGGGTGTGTGGATTGGATTACAATATAGTTGGGGAAAGGAAGAATATACATATAAATAATACAAAGATCATGTGTTCAATGTTATCTATGCATTTATGATCATCCACAGGAAGAAGATCAGTAAGTCTTCTCCAATTGTTGAACCTTATGCAATTTTAAATAGGCTTTGAGAGCTTGTTTGGAGCTTCTAGCAGGAGGGTGCAGCTACTCCTATATCCTTGACCAAAGAACTGTCCCCCTCTATCAGGGAAGGTCGTCCACTTCAACCGAGTGCTTAGCTTTGGGAGGGATGCACCTGGAGCCATGAGGGAAGAAGGGGACACCCACCTAGCCAGCTAGATCAGCCGAATCAAATCTGGTGATCAATAGAGTGACAGACGTCACAGCCGGATTGCCCTCACATCCTTTAAATAGGCATTGAAGGATTAATAAGAATTTTAAAAATAAGCAAAAAAGAGAAGGGAGCTGTGTCATTGTAGACCAGCTGATCAAAACTTGGTGGGGTTTGAATTAACTAGTCCTTAAAGTCTCCTGCAATCTGGAAATTCATTTTCTTTTGGGTCACAAAGAAAAGGGACAGCTAGATAAATTAAGAAAGGCCAAGAATATTTTTCTAGGTTCTCGATCTGTGATCCCTAAACCTGCAGCATCAACATCTCTTGGGATTTGTTAGGAATGTAAATTCTCAGACCCCCATCCAGAGGAACTAATTCAGATGGTCTGTGCAGGGCCCAACAATCTATGTTTTAAGTCCTTCTGGTGATCCTGAGGCATGCTCAAGCCCAAGAACCACTGTTATCGGGCATGAGTATGTAAAAGATTAAAAAAATAAACAAGCAAAATTAAAAGTGCACTATGACTGAGATTTGGGGTTGTTGCAAATCATCTGCCAAGCGCATCCCAGATGAGGTATCTATGCAAGCTCTGTGCTTGGAGAACCCAAGGTGACCAGTTGACCAGTCACTTCAGCAGCTTATACTGACTCTTTCTTGATCCATGTTTGTAGGTTCTGTGTTTTTCCTCTGTGGTCATGCTGTTGCTGCCCTCTGGATGCCCTCTTTCTCTGTCTCTATTTATGAGGTCTACCCATTCTTTTAGGGCCTCCATAAAGTATTGAAAAACTTCCTTTCTCCTGCAAATGTTTAATTTCAGTAATGCCTATATTACTCATTTGCTGGTTTTTTATTTCATTTATTGTTTAAAAGTTTTTATCAAAGGGGTGCCTGGGTGGCTCAGTTGGTTAAGCGACTGCCTTCGGCTGAGGTCATGATCCTGGAGTTCCGGGATCGAGTCCCGCATGGGGCTCCCTGCTCAGCAGGGAGTCTGCTTCTCCCTCTGACCCTCCCCCATCTCATGTGCTCTCTCTCTCTCTCTCTGTCATTCTCTCTCTCAAATAAATAAATAAATAAAATCTTTAAAAAAAAAAGTTTTTATCAAAGAATATTATACATAAAAAAATACCAGTATCTTACATGTATAGCTTGAGGGATATTTTGCCAACCAAATGTACTTATGTAAATAACACCCATATCAAAGAACAAAACATTACCTGTACCCAGAAGCCCTCATACTCTCTTCCAGCCACTACCTACCCCCAAGGTAAGGATACCAACTATCTTTATCTCTAATAGCATATATTTTTATTTTCTGATAGCATATATTTTTATCTATAATTACTCGTGTTTTTTTTCATTTCATCTGAACAAGTTGTTTGGGTAAAGAGTCCTATTTTAGAGTCCTGTTTGATCATTTTATTAGGTGGCTAAAGTGTCACTTCTAGTAGCAATCTTGAATTGTTGACATATAATTTTTATATTTATTTATTTATTTAAAGATTTTATTTATTTATTTGACAGAGAGACAGCGAGAGAGGGAACACAAGCAGAAGGGAGAGGAAGAGGGAGAAGCAAACCTCCCGTGGAGCAGGGAGCCCGATGTGGGGCTCGATCCCAGGACCCTGGGATCATGACCTGAGCCGAAGGCAGACGCCCAACGACTGAGCCACCCAGGCGCCCCAACATATCATTTTTAATAACATACTGTGACTGGCAAATCTCTGAAAGAACCCAGGATATTAACAATTGCAAATTGGGAAAGTTAAGCTCAATCATGTGACCCACCACCAATCAGAGCAGCAAAAGGTAAACAAAGGAACGACGCAAATTTGTCTCACCAGCAAGGTTTCAAGGCACCTCTCTTCAATATTCCTTGCTCTTTGACATTAAGTTAGCTACTCCTTTTCCCTGAACCAACCAACCTGAGATAATCCTTTCATCTCAAAATACCATCCTCCTATTGGTATCATCTCCTTAACATGTCCTGCCCACACTTGGCTAACCTTTCCCGGGATGAGGGAGGTGTTGAATCCTCCCCTGTAAGCATTGGTTTATCCTTTCAAAAATGACTCTGTGTGCATTTATTTCCTCTTTGGTATCCATCCATTAGACCCTAAAACATCAACTCTATGAAAGCAGGAATTCCTGTCTTATATATCATTGTCCTCATAACACCTAGAACAAGGTCTGGCATGTAGTAGATGTCAACATATGCCCACTTGAAATAATGAATTGTATGCATGGGTAATACAGTTTGAAGTCCATAAGTATTTAACTTGGGACAGTTTTGAATTTGAAATGTCTTGGCCTTGCCAGTGGTTAACCATTTGACAAGTCAAGTCACTAACTTCTCTGTGTCTCAATTTCTTCCTATGTAAAAGTAGGACTCTGGAGGTTATCAAAGGTCTTGAACTCAATGGAGGACATAAAGCAGATAAGTGAAGTGGGAACCGCGGGCAACAGGTTTCTAGGGAGCTGCCTATTACTCAACTCTAGGAGGTTATCACCAAGGAAAAACACATACCTAATACTGCTTCAGATTCTAGTATTTCTAGAAATTCTGAAACTCCAGATTTTTCTTCAGTGAAACTCTCACAGAATGTTCATGATGATGAATTTAATTAAGAACCTGAAAGCACCATTAGCTAAAAGTCATTGTCAGTGACTTTTTGTTCCTGGGGCTAGGTAAGCACTGGCGATACTGTGACCCACTGGTCATTTTATATTCTTTAGCCAAAAATATATTTGAGAATATATATTCATCAGAGTTCTTAAGATTTCTTGAACATACGCAGAGATTTGTAAAGTGCATCTTTTTATATTTCTGAAAGAGTGGGAATAGTAATCTTTCTTTCAAACTGTCTTTCCTCCCTGGGTAGATACTTTTGTAAAGTGACATTTTTAAGATCAGATCATTTTGATGTATGTTTCAATGATAGAAAAGTACGTGGTCACTACTCAAATTTCAAGGACCACTGCTTTTTCCAGAATTTCAAACAAAATAAATTAAGATCTATGTATGAATATGCTGTCATAGAGTTAAAATTTCCTATACATTTAAATTTAAATAGTAATCATGAAGTTTAGAAAAGAAGCTGACCAATAAAACATTGAAAACAATCTGGATAAAAAGTAGTAACATCAATATGAATGACAGAATAAACTAACTTACTCACTTGATGAAATATTAAAGTTATAAAAAATGACAGTAAATCTCTTTTACAAAAATGAAAAAATGGAGCATATATAATGTTAAAGAAAAAGAGCAAAATATTAAAAAGATTTGGAATTTGAAGTAAATTTGTTGAAAAAGTTGATGTATTGAAAATACTGGTAGAAAAAAAAATTTGCCAAAATGTTAATAAATGGATGGGTTAGAGAGGAAAATTATGAATGATCTTTTCATCTTTTTTTCTAAATTTTCTAGAGAGTGACTCTATCAATCATAATTTGTATACACGTTTGTATGTGTGTGTGTGTGTATTGCATCCTCTACCATATTTATTGCATAATATAGAACACATATCTATTAAAGGAACAGGATGAAAACCGTATTGCTTATTGCATAATCTGGGTCTTACCCTGCTATGCTCATGATTTTCATCCTGAGTTTGATTCTCCACTCTGCTTCCCTCTGCACATATGCACGCCTTCCCTGCACATTCAAGTGAAGGAAGATTTAAAATGAGACCAGATGCTAATTTCCTCAGCATTGTCTCACAGACAAATAGCCAGATGCTCCCTCAGTGGGGGAAAATGAGCTGTCATAGCTATCACAGACATGAGACGGAACACCTAACAAAACAGCAGCGGGAGCAGGTAAGGAAGGATTAAACCATCTCCAGATGAAGTCCCCCGGGCTGCATCAGGCACTGACTCCAGCTATCTCAGGTCAGGGCATCTGTGCGGTGTGCATTGGATGCCCTGAGCAAACAGAGGTCTAGAAAGAAATGTCAGGGTCGGTCCAGGGAATTCATCTGTTAGCACAGCTTTGTTGCAGTGCTCCAGGGAGAACAAGAGAAAACCGTGTTGCTCAGAAGTCCTATTTGGAGTTTAAAACGCATTAAAAAAATATTAAAATGTCGTGTTTGATCAGTTTTTACACTCCCAGACTCATTCACAAACGAAGGAAAGGGCATGTATTCCTGGAAGACTGTTTTCTATTTTTAGATTGTGCGTAAGATCAATTTAGGGCTGGGAGACGAGGTAGATTTGTGGATGAAACATAGAGACAGACAGAGATAGAGAGAGACAAATGGGAGACTGCTTGGCAGTATTCAGGGCTAAGCAGATGATAAAAATAACTGAGACCCTAATGACAAACCCAGCACCCCAGGGGAGGATGGTTTGAGAGAGCATTCCGGGCCTAGGGAACGCAATACAGGGTCTTAAAGTAGGGGCAAACTGGCAGTTATTAGGACCCACAGGAGGTGGTGGGGCTCTGGTAGGTGAAGGGTAAGGCCTGGAGGAAATGATCCTGAAGATAGAGACAGGAACAAAGTCATGCAGGGCCTTTGAATCCAGGTTGGGGGATCTTTTCTTAAATGATTTGGAAGCCACTGAGGACTTTTATGTTGGGGAATTAAGGCGATCTGATTACCATTTTTTAAAGATCACTCTGGCTTATGATGACATACTTTTCAATATTTTCCATTTATAGTCTTGCCTTTGAACATCTAGGCTCTAATCCAAGCCAGCAGACACAAAATGGTGACATGATTAGGAAAAGGCTCTCTTTATAGTACCCATTCTGGACCAATCTGTAGCTTTTATGTGCACATTATCATTGCCCTGAGCCATAATGGGTCCAGAATTGGAGCCAGCATTCCACCTGAGTCATCGTCCAGACCACTTTATGGAGCCATCATCCCTACAAGTCTCCAGATGCTCATTCAATTACTCAGAAGGCCCAACTTTTCTCAGCTTATGAAGAATATCAAAATCACAGATATGGATACTCATATTAACACCAGTTTGAGTAATTCTGTTTTCATAAATAGTCACCAAGAATCCCTCCACACATTAAACAACATACAGAACAATACTAGAAACAGTCTTGTAACTCAGTGAATGGTTGTTTTTCTTATTCCTTTCTTTCTTTCTTTTTTTTTATTCTGTCCTTATCCTTCAGTGTCTTGGCAAAGGGCAAATATCAGTATTTTGCCAAATTCATATTATTTCAAGCAGAAAAAGAAGGGCCATAAGGGCAGAAATAAGTCTTGGGGGAAAACAAGAGATTTTTTTAAAAAAAGCAAAACTGAACCACCACAATATCAAACCTAATTTGTATATAAAAGTTCTCAGTTCTCCTCCCAAAACCCAGAGCTGGAGAATATTCTTTCTTCTCAATTTCCCAGCGCTTAAGGGTAGACTGATCCTTGCCAGAGAAATTTCTGGACTTTTATGATGGAGAAATAAAAAATGGGCAGTTGGAAGAGCAGAGGCACTAGAAGGGAAGTTGAGGGCTTAGCAAGATGTGGGTTAAGTTAGCCTATGGAGGAGTGAGCTGGGAGAAGAGAAGGCACCAAGGATAGGGCTTTTCAGCTGAGTTTGGAGGGAGCTAACTGGAGCCGATATGACGGAGAAGGGGAGGGCCTGGTAGAGTGGGGGTAAGGAAAGGGCTGGTGGGGAGAGAAGGACATGGAAGAGAATATGCTGGAGTGATGAACTGGACCAGAGTGCTCTCCCTCTGACCCTTCAGTGCTTTGGACACAGGTTTATACAAATACTGGGCTGCTTGGATCAGAGTGATTTTTAAAAACTGAATTAGTAAGAGGGAAGGTAAAAGGAAAGAAAATAAAGAAAGGGAGACAGATAGAGGGAAGGAGATTAAAATAAGGGAGGAAACCATTCACAAGTATAATTAAGGATTTTGTCTCTTACTTTTTCAAACTGTTTGAACAAAAGGGCTCATTTGCTAATATCTGAAGGAAGCCATTTTCATTCTCAGTGATGTTGAGTATGGAAACAAGGCGCAGCCACTTAGCAAGGAACTAAGTGATGCTCAGGGATCTGGATTAAACCTACCTGCTCTTCCAGCCTCATGTCCATTCACAGATGTTCCCACTGGGCATGTGGGTGATGGGCAGTTACTCGCTGGTCCCCAGTACACCAACTCTTCCTCACCATCTTGTTTTCTGAATAGATGCCTTTCTCTTCCTCTTCTCATTAATGTATTAAACAGTGATCTATTGTATTCTGCACATTCTATGTGTTAATGATTGTAGGTCCAGTGATACTCATGCTATTTGAGAAAAAAAAAAATTCAATTTCCCACTTCTCAAAATTACTTTTGAAAGCATATGAAAATAATTTTATGTATAGAATAATGTCTTATGTAAGAATTCCTATACTATAGTAATGTTCTTCATCCTCTCATCTTTTTCTGTATAACATACAAAGCCACACACCTACAAAACACACACACGTACAATTCCACATCCTCTCCCAAGTTCACACATATACCAAGGGTAGCAAATCTTTGTGGTTTAAAAAAATCATCATCTAGAGTCACACAAAATGGATGTCAGTCCTAGTGAGCATCTGTGTTCCCAGAAAATTCACAATATTTTAGGTTACTTCACTAGTAAAAATGAATTAGCAATCTTCCTGTTTGAAAATTCTATTAAAGCTGCACATACAATTCATATATATGTATGTATACATACACATAAGAAGATTCTTACATACATCCTCATTTATTATATACCTTAAATATTCATAGAATTTAAAGATTGTGATACGATTGTTATAGTTATTAAAGAAAAGAAAAGAAAAAAGACAGCCTTTTCAGTTGAATGAATATGATTGTAATACCTGAAGGGGTTGTAAGGGATTAAAACACATTAACTACAATGCATTATATGGTAAAACGCTCTAACAAATGAATCTAACCACATGGTAGGTTGACTAGGAATGGAAGTCTAGTTGCCAGGCTCACAGTAATGATCCCTAAGGAGTATTGTCTTCTACTGTTCAGAGAAAAAAAAAAAAATTCATTCAAGTGCCAAATGAAATTCTAAATCAATTCTTCAGTTTGCTGTTTAAATGTAAAGTAGTCAAAACATTAGTTGATTAAGCACTTAATTTTGTGAAGCAGGATTCTTGAAAAGAAACTTAATTATATCAGAGCTACAATACTAAATGATGATTTTCATTTATAGCTTACTAACAAAAAAAAAGCCAAAGCGATTCAAAGGATAAGCATGAATAAGAAGTGTTCTGAATTATAGAAGAATTATATAAAGTGCAGGAAGCATATCCTCAATCATATCATTGATCAGTGATAATGTTTACATTTTTTGTCTTTAGTAAAATGAAGACAAAGGAGAGAGAAGAACTCAACAGATATGAATAATAAAAATAATGACATGTCCACTTCCTTGGCTCTATTTCCCTGAGAATTCATGAATAATTCTAAGATCTGAGTAGGAACGAGCTATTTATGGATGACACCAAATAATAACTGGAGGATCCAAATGAAAGTTATAGTTTAATTAATAACATCAATTGAAATAGATTAACAGTTAAGAATAAATAGGTTAAGAATTAAATAGTTAAGGGTGCCTGGGTGGCTCAGTCCTTAAGCGTCTACCTTCGGCTCAGGTCATGATCCCAGGGTCCTGGGATCGAGTCCCGTATCAGGCTCCCTGCTCGGCAGGAAGCCTGCTTCTCCCTCTCCTACTCCCCCTGCTTGTGTTCCTGCTCTCGCTTTCTCTCTCTCTTTCAAATAAATAAATAAAATCTTAAAAAAAAAGAATTAAATAGTTAAGAATTATAAATAGTTAACACAAAGTCCATACATAGTAGACTAGATTAACTGAGAATTAATTGGTTGGAAGAAATCCACAGTTTATAAATCAGTTACTTATTTTTAAAAAAAGAAAAAAATAATGAGAGACTTATATGTGATATTTTTGTTTTAATTCAATATTGTATCAGAAACAAGATTTGAAACATTTCCCAAAATGTTAAAAACAGGTTTCTGGACATTTATTGTAGTATTTTCAGCACAATTATATAGGCAATTTTTTTATGTTGGCTTTGAAAAGAAATTTCTCACTATAATTGTATAAATCATGAATGATCAAGGGGAAAAAAGAATAATCGATTTTCATGAGAAGGAATAGAAAATTAAAAACTGTTTCACAGTTATTTCTAATAGAAACAACAGTTGTGTTTAGAAACTCAACGGTTTATGGCAATCATTATGAGCTAAAATTACAGGATAAAACTAATGTAAGGAAAATGGAACAGTAAAGTAAAAATGTATACTTTTTAATGAGAAGGGACAAACTCCTAACCTTTTAAGTAATAGCCAAAAAGACCATTAAGATATACACTTTGCCTATTGGAGAGAGTGCCTGAGCAAGAATCTGCAGCTGAAACAAGAAAGTGAGAGATTATGCAACCAGACTTTGAAAAGACATAAATCACACCTTGCAATGTGAAAATCTGAGACGCACTGAAAAAAGAAATCCAGTAGAAGCAATCCTTTCAACCACTACCTTCCTCTGTCCCCAACACAGCTCAGAGGGCATTCCATCGCTAAGGGACCCCTCTTTCTACAGATGCCCTTTATACAGAGAGTGGCAATCCCAATAACGCATTTGCAATGAGTGGACCTGGCACATGGCGCGGAGGCTTCTCGCCTGGACACACCAACTTCCCACAAAGCCAGCCAATGCTCCATAATCAAAGTGAGGCTGCAAATTCCCTGGTGAAGTGACTCAAATTTGACAGCCACTCTCAAATATATCTATACTTTCAAAATCAAATTATGGATTATATTCCTTTCCTAATTCCAGATGTCTCAATTCACTGAAATTTCAAAAGTTAAAATCTGGAGCGGGGTGCCAGGGTGGCAGCTCAGGTTATGATCTCAGGGTCCTGGGATCGAGGGTTCCCTGCTCAGTGGGGAGTCTGCTTCTCCCTCTCTCTCTGCAGCTCCCCTTACTTGTGTTCTTTCTCTCTCTCACTCTCTTTGTGTCAAATAAATAAATAGAATCTTTAATAAAAATCTAGAGCAAACTTCAGGAAAAGAGGCAGAATTTGTTTATAAACTAACTGCTTCCTCTACCCTCAGTACCTTATTTTACCCTCTTCCCCAGGCCTTTCCACGAGGAAGGTCTGTCTGGTCTTCCTGTTTCAGAGATTGCTCTATTACATACAGGTTGCTGTGTCCCTTGAGATGTCATCTGCAGAAAGCAATCAGTTGCTAAGAGCAACTCATGAAATTCTCTTGTAGAAAATAAAATCTATTAACATAAAAATGCAATTAATGCAAAAAAATAAAATGAATGTAAACCTATAATATATAAAGCTTAACATAAAATATAAATATCTAACATTTAAGATTCCTATCCAAATTGATGTTCCTTTACGCAATTATTGTTTTCCTGAAAAATTTTATGTAAACCGCTTAATGTAAATTTTTAAAAATTATGTAAATTTTATGTAAACCTGAGCCATTTCTTACATGGAGTATTAAAGCAAATTACTTAAAATGTATAAAGTGAATGTTTTCTGAAATTAAGACTTTTCCAAGTTTTGGGGCACCTGAGTGGCTCAGTCGGTTAAGCATCTGCCTTTGACCCAAGTCATGATCTCAAGGTCCTGGGATCAAGCCCCCATCAGGCTCCCTGTTAGGCAGCAGCGGAGGGGAGTCTGCCTCTCCCTCTCCTTCTGCTCCCCCGCCCTGCTTGTGCTCTCTCTCTCTTTCTGTCTCAAATAAAGGAATAAAATCTTAAAAAAAAAAAGACTCTTCCAAGTTTTAAGCAAAGCATTACGACCTTTATTCATTTGCTCTTTTATAATGTGGGTACTTAAGATATTTTCATAAAGCAATCTAGAGAATGAAATTAAATAGGATGTTGAGTAATTGTCTGGTGGATTTATTGACCAATGATAAGTTATCAGATAATCATTCACTTTCCAAGCTGAATAATCTCTCGTTATTTTGGGGGGAGTCAGGGGATGGGAGCCCCACAGGTGACATTTGAGCACCATCCCATTTATTTTGGCTACAGAGGCATTGTGCTTAGAACAAGCAGTCTTTGTTGAAGCTGTTGAGCTCCTGAGGCTGGGATATGACGGGGGCCAGTCTGTGCTAGCCAGACTTGGATGGCAAAGGCTCCACGTGTAACTCTTACTGATATTGTCACTGCTCGGATCTACATCGAGTCTGCGCAATCTGTGCGTCCTGATTCTTCCTTCCAAATAGTTCCCTATATTTGTCTTGCCTCAAAAAAGATTAATAATTACCCTTTGGCGTTTTTTTTTTCTTTTTTTTCTCTGCATATGTTTAACAAAAGCCCATTTATGTTACTCTAACTTCAAACTTTCAAAACTTCGGATGCTCCCTGAAGCTCACGAGCAATTTCCATTTCCAGACTTAGCAACGCATCCTTCCGAAATGTTGTTAAAGCCTGCTTTCATATAGCATGTGTTTATTTAAACTCAGTGCCAAATAGCTCCTTGGTGGTGGTTTCGACTTATAGCCAAAGGTTGAATAGGCCATGGAGAATAATTCTAAGAGCAAAAAAGGTTGTTTTGTGACAAGTCTAAAGCCCTCTGGGGAAGAAAGTGCTCGCAATTGTACCCTTCACCTTTGAGCAGTAAGAGTCTTGTCTTCATTTCTCATCATTGGGCCATTAGCCTTGTCAAATTCTAACACACTGTTAAGGTTCCATAGGACCCCAGATATTAACGCCCCATTTCTCCTTGCTGGGATGGGAGAAACATACAGTCATATCTCTTAGTATGTGAGATGACAGGCAACCGAGCCACAAAAAGAGGCCAACCCAGGCACAAAGATCAGAATGCGAGTTAATTTTTCTATTGTGGTACCATGTGCAAATAACTCCCTATTCATTTTTGAAGCTAGAGAAAATAACCCCTTAAAATTGCAGAAAGAAGTGAAACATGAATACACAGCAAAACTCACGTTTCTGAAATGCACACATGTAAGACATTTGCTTGACACACTACAAAGAAAAGGAATTTTATATGGTTTAGCCCCCGGAGACTGAAATGAGTTATAACCTTAAAATGAATAGATTGTTTTACAATTTATCACTGAAATGAAGGAAGAAATGTTTTTCTTTTTTCTTTTCTCTCTCGTTTTTTTATTTTAAAAAAATACAGATTTGGTTGTATGCTTTTGTGTTAATATCTCCTCAGAGCTTAAACCTCTTGACAGCCATTTTGGCAAAGCCACCCACCTGCAGGAACAGCGAGTCCTCGTATTTCTGTCCGGACTGATTTGCCTGCTCTCTCTCTCTCTCTCTCCCCCCAGTGTCCCCAGCAACAGGTGTCTCATTAGCACCTGAGCGATGCCAGCTTCTGCGGAAGGCTGCGAACTGAGTAAACACATGCTCCATTTTTATCTCTTTATGAGTCATTACTTAAAGGTTTTATCACCAGATTGCCACACTTAATTATGTGCAGCCATAATTAAATATGAGCATTCTTAGGCCTGCTTTTTTTCAATTTTAGTTTAAACTTCAGTGACATGTTTTGCTGTTTGCTAATGTAAAGCTATCTTTGAAAGAACTGTAGGAGGTGTTTTTTTTGAAGGGGCAGAGTGGGGCAGGGTTGCTGTTGTTTTTTTTCATACGCCAGTTTTTGTTTTTGTTTTTAATCTTAAAAAAAAAATCCCTACGTTGTATTTAAAGACCTAGAGAGCATCACCAGAAATAGGGGTAATTAAATTAGAGGGTGTTAAGTTTATTTTTATAGGAGGCGCGAAAGTAGGTTATTGCTTGCCTTATAAATTACAATTTAACTAAGATATTAGGAAATCTCAGGCAAAATCAGATAACTCATGGAATTCTGCATTTTCCTGTGTTTTGAAGATATCTGTTAATTGGTTGAGGACAATATAGAACAAAATTATCCATCTTACCAACAAGATTATAAACCCGTAAGTTTTCCTTTTTCCTGTGTTTTTTCTGTTCTGATCTCCTTCAAACTGTCCTATATGTATAACTCAGGCCTGAGCTAGAGCCCCTCTCCAGACCCCCCATTTGTTATTCATAATATCCTTGAGATAAATGCCTAGGATATCCAACTGCCTATTGTTGGCTGCAAACAAATCCTCTTCCTGCCCACATCTGGGGGTCTTTTCAAGGAAATTCTTTAAAGAAACAGTATGGGAATTCAAAATCCCATGCTTATCCATTAAGAATTTATGTAAAAGGAGACATTCTGAGGAATTTACACTGCCTATGCTTAATTCAAATATGGACAGCATGGAGCCTTTCAGGAATATTTCCAGATTTCAGGGGACAATTTGGCCCTAATAATGGGAGACTAGTGGAAGCTAATTCTAATTTATCTCAAACTTTTTTCTGATTCTCAACACATCTACTTTAAATGTTTAATGTAGCATCTTTATTGTGCCTGCTTTGCAGCAATATTTTTTTCCAGAGATTATTCTATATTTTGTGGGTTGCTGTTGTGTATATGTTTCTACATAAAAAAAATTTTCCCAATGAGTGTTTCATTGCCAATATTTTAGTTTAAAGGCTACTGGAAATAATATAACATCTATATTTTTCAAATGGTTAGTGGAGAGTGTCAAGTATATGATATTGATATAGAATTCATATTTTTAAATAGTTCAAAAATATAGCACTATAACTTTCCCAACCTTGAAGAATTTAAAGGATATTAAGCATTATCGTGTCAGAACCATTCCATAAAGAATGTTCTACTGTTTATCATTTATTTCTTAGATGCTATTAGAGGAAACAAAGATAAATAATGCCAGAATATTTTTCTTAAAGAATTATAATTTAGGATAGAGATAGTATAAGGGCTTTTTTTCCCCCATACCAAACAATTGTGCAACACCAGCAGAGTGTCCTATAATTTAACTCAATTTCCACACTCTAACCTGAAGATAGTGTCAAATCACTGACACAGAATAGCTCACAGAACTCCAGGAAACAAGTTTATCGGTTTGTTGAAGGAATGATAAAAGATACAGATAAACCACAGGTAAAGATATACTTAGAGGGAGCTCTGGGAGGGTCCTGAGCACAGAAACTACTGTCCCCATGGAGTTGGGGGGGGTGTCATTCTTTTGATACATGGATGGGTTTAACAACCTGGATGCTCCCAAAACTCCTTAGTATTGGGGTTTTATGGAGGATTCTTCACAGAGGCATGATCAAATAGTAACTCCATTTCCAGCCCTTCTCTATTCTTTAGAGAATGGGGGATGGGACTGAAAATTCCAGCTCTCATCTAGAAGCCATCCAGGAGCTCATTCAGAGTCACTTCATTAGAGCAACAACAACAACAACAACAACAAACAAAACAAACAAACAAAATTCCTATGGCCCTGGAAATTCCGAACGATTCAGGAGCCCTGTGGTCAGAAACCAGGATTAAAGACCAAATATTAAAACAGTTGTCTTATTTAGGAAATTACAAGAGTTTCAGGAGCCCTGTGCCAGGAATTGGGGGCAGAGACCAATGGTATATTTTCTATTATTTTTTATTATATTATTATTTTTATTATTTCACAGATGACCAACAAAAAAAGAAGTGCAACTAAATAATTGTTATTGGACTGATTCTTCTGCAGATACATAGAAATTCTCAGAAACATTAAAAAGGCAAAACCCAAACCTCAAAGGCTTCCAAAGAGGAGACTAATAAGAAGGAAGACTGAGCATAGAAGAGGATGGCCCTGGTGAGTTTCAAGTTTCACGGTTTCTACCCTGAGTGTAGACCTAACTAAATCTTCTATACAAAACCTACTATATTTTGGGCTTCAAAAACCAAAGACAGAATTCAAGGCAACCATAGCCACTGAAAAGTAAAGACAGAAATGACAGAAAGGAGAGAGCCAGAGCAGAGGAGTCTCAGGATCCTGAATCCAGAAGTGATGCAGATATATCCAGTTATTATGTAAGCCTGAACTCTGGTGCCTGAAGCAATGGTTTTCTACAAAGTGTGTCCTTAATAATAATAGTAGGCAATGCTTATGGAGAACCTACAATGTCCATAGAGTTGGAGATAGATCAATAGAAATCTTCCATCTGACAAAAAGAACAAAAAGATAAAAAACACAAAGAAACACAAATGCAAGCTCTGTAATAGAGTGCTGCATGAACAGAGATATTAATGCAACTCATTTTGTGGAAGGATCAGTGAAGAGTGACTTTTGAACTGGACCTTGAAGGAAGAGTAGACCTACACTAGCCAACACCTCCCTGGCAAAGTAAAAAGTAAAATAAGGACTAGAAGCATCGTTGGGGGAAAAATAAGTAAAACCCAGCAGCTTGGATTTAAGGATAAGCTTACAGATAGGAAGGAAGAGAAATGTACTACTGTTTATATGATAAGAAATTGAGAGACAATAGGAAGCCCTAATAAAACATGAATCTCTGAAAGATAACTGGCTGGTAAAGGAGTAGATTTTGAGGGAGATACTGAATCTATGGTTCAATATATCTTCCAGATGCTCTTTTCTATATTTCTTTCATTAAACATAAAATCAGTATTTACTAAATTATATTTCCCTCTCTATTACCAACCACACCTAAATTGTTATGCCAAATTGTGTTGATTTTTACCTCGTAAATATCTCTAGCTCTCATCTATCTTTCTGTTGATGTTGTCTCTATTGCCACAACCCTAGTTCAAACTACTTAACATAGCTCATGGGGATTACTTCACATAGCTCATGGGGATTAATTTAACGTAGTTCATGGAGATTAAATTAACATAGTTCATGGGGATTACTTCACATAGCTCATGGGGATTAATTTAACATAGTTCATGGGGATTACTGTAGTAACCTCCTTACATCCATTCGTGCTCTACTCCAATCTATTCTCCACCTAGGAGACAGAATGGCCTATTACATTTCATCTATGCTGAAATGACTCTGTGTTTGAGAGGGTTTGCCTTTATTTGTAGGATATTGGAAAGTGTGGAAATTGTGAACATGGCCATCAATAGAAAAATAAAAATACAGACTGTTGTATACTTTCCTTATAGAATCCTTTGGAGTTGGTGTCAGAAGAGTAAACATCTGCTTACGTCAACATGAATACATCATAAAAAAAAAATAACGACTGGAAGAAAAAAGTTGCTGAACATTATAGCAAAATAATGTGATTTAGGTAAATTTAAAAACACACAAACTAAGACTATATATATTGTTTATATCTATTTACTGAAACATTTCAAAGCAAGGTTAGAAAGGTAGCACATTTTTTCCAGAGAAGTACTTTTGTTCCCTTTAAAAGTTTTTACATTTCTTAGCAAAGTAAAGTAGATGTGACAAAGTGTTACATTCATTAATTATAGTCAGTGGAGAGACTAATGTTATATTATTTTCTGTTTTTCCCTAAAATATTTAAACAGTTTAAAAATAAAAACAAAAAATGTCAGACAGCCAAAACTTTGAGACATTATTTTCTCCTATCATTTTGACAAAAATTAATCAGTTTTACAGTAAGGAGGGGAGGTAAGGAGTATTCCTTATGGGGATGTAAAGATAGTACAAATACTTTGTAGGGAACTTTGTCAGTATCATAAACCTTTTATTTCTAGATATTCTAAGTATATATAGCTTCTCTCAGTAGTTCTCAAAAATTTTGGTCCCAGGACCACTTTAAACTATTAAAAATTATTGAGTCTACCATAAACGTTTTGTTTATGTAAGTCTTATAGAATGTTATTTATCATAGTAGAAGTCAAAACTGAGAAATTTTGAAAACACAAGAACATATTCTCTTAGCCATCAGAATAATGTCAATAGCCTCTGGAAAACTCAGTTGTACACTCCTAAGAGCATGAAAGTGAAAAGTCAAACAATGTCTACATATGATTATGTAAAAGCCTTTATCTTGTGGATTCCCTGAAAAGATCTTAGGGTCCCCAGATATCCAATGACTTAGAGAAAATCTTGCATATCACACGTGAATCAGACTACATATATAGGGATATTATTGGAACATTTTTTTGCAGAAGGGGAAACTTGGGGAAAAAAAAAAAAACACCTGAAATGTTCATCAATGTTAGAATGGATAAAAAATTTTGTTATCTTTCAAGTTAGAATTTATGCAGCACTTAAAATGCTTATAGTGAATTTTGAAGTTTCAAAAATATAATATAAAATTTAAACAAGTAAATTGTAGAACGGTATTAATTATGGGCTGAATGTTTGTGTCCCTCCCTCAAAATTCATATGTTCAAATCCTAATCCCCAATGCGATATTAGGAATTTAGTCCTTTGGGGAGATTAGCTCATGAGAGTGCAGCCCTCATGAATGAGTTTAGTGCCCTTGTAAAAGAGACCCTTGATTGCTCTCTGGTCCCTTCCATCTTGTGAGGCCATAGAAAGATGACCACTACAAACCAGGAAGTGGACCCTTGGGCTCTCATCAGACACTAACTCTGTAAGTGCTTTGATTTTGGACTTCACACTCTCTAAAACTGTGAGAAATAAATTTCTATGTGGCAAAATGTTACATTCATTAAATATAGGCAGTGGAGATACAGATGTTATATCATGTCACATCTAAAAAATAAAATAAATTTTATAAGCCATTCATTCTATGGCATTCTGTTATAGTGGATAAGCAGGTATCTATAATATGTTGCTTCTTACATGCAATTTTTTAAAGATGTTATTTATTTGAGAGAGAAAGAGTGAGCACAAGCAGGGGGAGGGGCAGAGGGAGAGGAAGAAGCAGACTCCCTGCTGAGCAGGGAGCCCTACACAGGGCTTGATCCAAGACCCAGAGATCATGATCTGAGTCAAAGGCAGACGTTTAACAGACTGAGCCACCCAGGCGCCCCTCTTGCATACATTTTTAAAATCAGACCAAACAATATTGTATGTAGTGTGTATTTATCGATGTATATGTGCATGCATGTATAATATAAACATAGATGAAAGGATATGTGTCAAATTAGGTTTGTGTTTACCAGGTCAGAGATGAAACAATTAGGAAAGATAAAATCAACAAAACTAATTTAAATTTAAGTGTAAAAATAATATTTGATTTTATGAATTTCAAGGGAGAAATAAAACCCTGTGAATTTGCCAATAGGAGCTTTATATTTTTAGTCAAAAGTTTAAGAAAACAGCCTTATTTTTTTTAGAATTTTATTGTGTCAGGCAAATGAATAGTTGCTGAATCTATTTATAACATTAGAAGACCATTTTTCAATAGATACATCATTATTGTGAAAAATTAATCTGAAGTGTTTCCCAAAACTCATTTAAAATTTTAGTTCTGAGGTGATAAACTTGTAACTCCTCATTTTTCTTTTTTAAAAAATCCATAGATGATTTGTGATGCTTTTAGTGGGGATGAAGGCAACAGATCGGGTTTACCATGTTCTGGATTTGATATTAAGAACATTTATCTTAAAGGTAACCTTTTGTCTGTTTACCCAATGAACTGCTAATCTGAAAAAAATCTGATTAGTTTTATCCAGAGTTAGATTCAATTTAGTGGAGACAACCTTTGCTGCTAACTGAGGAAGCAGAACTGTTTAGCTCTTTTTATATGTATCTCCTTTCAGTCGTTCCTTATAGGTTCAGGGGCATATTCAATCACTTCAATGCAGTTGATCTTAAAATTAAGAGAGTGGCCAGAGCCTCTGTTGTAGAATAAGTCATATCCTCATATATAATATTTATTTCATTGCTCATCAGTGCTTCTTGCCTGTCGTATGTTTGGACAAAGATGGATAATGGTAAAACAATTGCAATCCTGCAAGAAAACATACAGATAACAGGAGAAATAAGCATGTATAGAATTGCTTTAAAATATGCAAAACGAGACTGGAGACAAATCAGGCAGATATGAAAAACTTTCTAAAGACTAGTTATTTTTTCTCATGGGAAAAAACAGCCAAGATCTCACTTCTGCATGAAAACCAATCTTTCTATTTGTCAGGAACATGGAGAGGAGTTGTAGGCATCTTTTAGACATTCGTTTTAAGACCTCAGTTCCATTTTTGACAGACTAATTGCTTGTTCACTGAAAAGAAATCCCAACAACAGATAGTGATCCCCGTTAGTTAAACAATCCCTCTTCTGGTAATGTCATCTATACTGGTGTTGGAAGGAGCTCCTGAAAAATGTTTTGTACTTAAAAGGCACTTTCTCTCTGATGGAAACATCAATTTGTCCCCCAAGTCCCCATTAAAAAAAATAGTAAAATAAATACATATTAAAAGACCTTTAAGGATAGCTACATTTTCCTATCTATGCAGCTAGTCAGCTTCAGATCCTTATGTATATTCTCCACTTTAACTATGCATCATTAGATATCAGGCTACCAGTGCAATCACAGAGATGGTTTTCTTGGATTGTTTGCATGCTGTTTGGGGATATTTGCTTTCTGAAAGTTATTAAACAGATAAACAAAACAAAAGTCAGCTTGTAGGGCATGGTCAGAGATCATGAGTTAAACAAGCCACTTATGTGGTTCCTGATACTTCCTTATGTTTAATGTAAAGGAAATCTTCCTTTCACTCTGTATAAGGGTGGCCATATCTCCAGTGATTAGCTGAAGTAAATATGTTCTGTTTTGTGGTCAGATTTCATAGGGTCACATTTTAGTGTCACATTGAAAACATCTAGAAAGAGAGCAACTGGGAAGGTGAAGAGTTCAGAATCCATGTACTGTTTGGATCTCTTGAAGGATCTTGGCGAAGTTATGGTGGGGGGGATGGTAGACTAAGAGGAGGGAGGTTTGTTGGCTTCATATAACTGAGAAGTGATAATGTACATGAAGAGATACCATCTGTGCTGTTCCTGTTAGCAGAGCCAGCACCAACAGATGCACATTATGGAGAAGTAATCTTTACTTCAATGCAACAAAGAATTTCCTTGCAGTCTAAAGATGTAATTGTTGATTAGAATATAAACTCAGTGCTCCTCATTTTATTTATGAAGCTAGAACAAGATGCTTCCATGCATTGGACGATCAAACTTTTTACATTCGTTTTTGAGTTTTGACATTTGATTTCTCTTACTTGTGTCAGATATGGAGTCAGGCACTGTGAAGTAGCCTTTGATCTAATCTCCATAACAGTTCCCATAAAGGGAAGTTTTGTGGATTGATGAGTAAAGAGATATATAGCCTTTCTCAGAGATCCAGTGGAAACAATGACATCATGCTGATCTAAATTGAATTCTTTACCTAAATGAGATAGAGTGGCTATTCCTGGCTGCCAAATTAGTATTGTGACATGATACTAAGTAACAATTTCATCCAATTTTGGGACCTTGTTTGCTATGCACATATACAAGAGGAAAAACGGGACAAGGATACTTAAAGAGGCTTCTGCGGAAGGTGATGCTTTATTATGACTTGGATAATTGTCTTACAAATAAAATCTCCATTGTACTTGCTTGGTTTTCATTTCATAATAAATATTATCACTTTTTCTTTCATTAGTTCATATAGTTTATAATTTGCCACTTTTTCTTTCATTAGTTCATACAGTTTATAATTTGCTGAACAAGTGCACGTAAGTGGTAATGTTGTTGGAACAGCGGATAACATAATTGAAAAAATATTTTCTTTCATAAACAATCTATTATAATATGTGTTGGGAGTAAGAGGTAATAAATAAGTAAAAGCAAAAAGTCTAAGGTAGACTGTAAGATGTGCTATGAAGAAAAGGCAATAAAATAATAAAACAAGTCATGTAATAATAAGCTGTGCTTGTTGATGTGGACTAAGAGGGGATTCTAACTCTGGAAAGGTGTATTAGCTAGGGTTTTCTAGGTAAAACCAATAGGATGTATGTGTGTGTGTGTGTGTTTATGTATGTGTGTGTGTGTGTATCACAATGAAAAACTACTTGCCACTTCTTTAGGCTTTAGAATGGCTAAAATTAAAGACTAACAACATTAAGTTTTTGTAGAGGATGTGGAGCAACTGGAATTCTCACAAATTGTTGATGAGGTACAACCACCTTAGAAAGAAGTTTGACAATTGCTTATAGAGTTAAATACATGCTCACCAGATGATCTAGCATTTCTAGTCCTAGATAGTTACCCAAAAGAAATAAAAACATATACCTATACTTAGACTTTTAACTAGATTTTCACTGTAGCTTTAGGAAATAAAGTTTCAGATTCATTTTTTGTTTGCTGCTTTAACCAGTTAATCATTTTGCTTTTTTAAGTTGTTTCCAAAACTGGAAACAACTTAATACTCATCAATGGGAGAATGAATATACAAATTGCTATGTATTTACACAATGGAATTCTACTGAACAATAAAAAGGGATCAGCTTTCAATACATGTAAAACATGAATGACTGTCATAAACACTATGTCAAGTGAAAGAAATCTGTACATTGATAAAAGAGTATATACTATAATATATATATGCATATGTATATATATGCATATACGTGTGTGTGTGTGTATGTGTGTGTGTATATATATGCAAAAGCCAGCAAATGAATCCATATTGAGAATTACCAGAATAGCAGTAGTCTACTGACAGGGCGAGAGATGGACTAAAACAGGTCATGAGGGGTAGAATAATAATAGTTGATAATCTTGATTAGGATGAGTGTAAACATTTATGGGAAGCCTTCAAATTATACACTGAAATTTGCTCATTTCCACTGAAGGTAAATTTGACCTCAATTTTAAAGGTCCATGTGTAGATGTGAACGAGAGCTAGAAGAGCTAGAAGTCTAGTTCAGCAGTTTAGACAAAAGATGATGGTGGTTTGGAGGAGGATGTTAGGATGGGAGCTCGGGAACAGACTGGTCAGGGATGAAGTTTGCAGGTGGAGCAGGCAGGAATTGCTGATGGATTTGGTAACTGGGGGTAAGAAATAAAGAGCTTCTGTGATTCTGGTAAACTAGGTGAGGGCATGAGTCTTTCTGGAGACTGCAGAGACTAGACAAGCCACGGTGTTTTAGGGAAGTCATGGGAAGCGTGGGAAGTCATGCATGGTATGCAGAGTTCTGTTTTGACCACATTCAGTTTGCAATAGTTTTTGGATGTGCAAACAGAGAGAGCAGGCAAGTGCTTGTGTAGATCAGTCTGATCTTCTAGAAAGAGGTCAGTGCTGGAAGTATGCATTTGGAGTCATTAGTACTGAGATTATATTTAAGGTCATGGAACTTTGAGATAGAGAGTTTCCAAGTATGTGTTCTACAGTCATATAGCTACAGGTTTATTTCCTCTGTACAGCTAGACGGGAATTCTCTGAAGGGAGAGATAGTGTTTTCACTGTCCTTTCTAAGTTTTTTCTGCAGAGTATCTTACAAAGAAAAAGTCCTCACTAAATGTTAAAGTATGACAAGTAAATGAGTACATTGAAAAATAGTTTTTTTCCCCCCTTGAATTAGGGGAAAAAGAGCTCAAAAGCAAAATGATTAACTGGTTAAAGCAGCAAACAAAAAATGAATCTGAGTTTGCAAAATATTTGCCAATGTTTTCAGATGATCTATGAGAATAACATGTCTACTAGTTTTATTGTAATATTTAAAGGCTATGGTAATTGTGATGGTTTGGGTTCTGGCTATGCCATTTGAAAATTATGACTTGGAGCACATTGCTTAATGACATAGTTTTCTCCTCTTTAAAATTGGGAGATAATCATATGCATAATGTAGGATAATTGCACAGATCAAAGGAAATGCATAGTATAAAGCCCTTGATAAGTGGTCATGAGAAATGAAACTGAAATGAAAATGCTGGTCATTATCAGTATATTTCTTTTGTTATTTATTATCACAATGGAATATCCAATGTCACATTTCTACAAGACTTTACTTTCACAGCAATCTTGTTAAAGCATTAGCCTGAAAATGATTACCAGGGCTCCTTGAATTTTAATTTGTACTATCAGATGGAAAAGTCCAGAAAGCATGCATTTTAAATGGAAGAATTTAGCATAACTTATGAGAACCATATGAGGAGCTGTTTCCAAAAGGCAGTCCTTCTGTAAAACTCTACAAACACGTTATGTAGAGGGTTACCTACCTGGCAAACTGGCCTTGGCTTATGCATGCCAAGCACAAACAAATTGCATTCTCCTTGCAGTGGGTCATAAAGGGATTTCACTTGACCTGATTCTTGGCCGAAAGCACAAAGGTAGCAGGCACTATGTCAGGAGAATGCCATCAGCCCCCATGATCTGCTTCTGCCAAAGTGGAAGATGGATGGAGCTTCCGTGCCTGACTGCACTGAGGAGCGGTCAGCAAAGGCAGGCTCAGCCAGAACTCTGGGCATGCATCCGTCATCCAGTATTGAGTCACTTCCCCCAGTCCAGGTGGTAGACAGCTCCGGGTTTGTACAGCTGGGTCAGATCACACAGGCATGGAAGTAACGCAAGGATGGAGAGTATCGTGGGATGTATCATGAACATAGATGCCAAGGCAGCTGCTGCTGGCTGGTGGGACAGCCACACTGCACAACTGTGGGACTCCAGGAAACGCAATGATTGGTGACAGTCTCCCCTAGAGCTTGTACAATCCTTACCAAGGCTCTTTCAGTGACACAGGGTGGGGGCAAGCAGAAATGCACTGAGTCCATGTTAGTAGATCTGAATTTGAATTCTTCCTTTATGCTTATTATCCTTGTGACCCTGAGCGACACTCTCACTCTTCTTGTCCTGTTAGGTTTTTCATTGTAAAATTGGGGGACATTATTTGAATGTATGTGATCCAAATTATTAACTATCTGTCACACAGTCTGGCACACATTAGGTCTTCAGAATCAGTTAACCCCACTCCGCTGACCCTTGCTATGGTCTAAGCCAACACTGCCTGATAGAAATCTAACATAAACCACACATACAATTTTAAATTTTCTCCTAGACACATTAAAAAAAAGTAAAAGGAAACAGAAAAAATTAATCTTAAAAATGTGTCTTAACACAGAAATCTATAATATTATCCCTTAATAAGTAATCAGTATAAAATTAATGAATTATTTCCCATTTTTGTTTATATTTAAATGAATTACAACGAAATAAAATTAAAAATTCAGTTCCTCAGCCTAATCACCACATTTTAACTCTTCAGCAGTCGCGTGTGGCTGTGGTATTGGACAATGAGGTTCTAGAGGGGTATCCATTGTGAGGAAGCAATGGACAGATGAGGACAGAATAAAGTTATATTGGCTATGACTCAGTAGCACTAAGAAGAAATGAGATGACTTTATCAAAAATGGTATTTTCGAGAGAGAGAGTGAGAGAACAGGGGGAGGAGCAGAGGGAGAGAGAGAGAGAGAGAATCTCAAGCAGGTTCCCAGCGGAACGTGGAGCCAACCCAGGGCTCGATCTCATGACCCCGAGATCACAACCTGAGCCAGAACCAAGAGTCGGTGGCTTAACCAACTGCATCACTCAGGCATCCCAGAGCATGAGTATTTTTGCATTGGTCCCTCAAGCCCCATTAGCACCGGGTGACATGAAAAGCGTCACATGCTACCTGCACATGCAGTTCGTTGCATTTCAGGAAAAGAGCCTTTAGTTTAGGGACACTTAATCTTTTGTAATGGACAGAAAGCATGCTTCCCTGTGTTCTTGAGTGATACACTATCTTCATTACACTGGATTTAAGCAGGCTTGTTACGTGCTCATGGGGAAACACTGTCTCTGTCCTCACTAGACAAATGTTCATGGATAGCGAGCTCAGAACAAAGGGGAGTGGGCACCTTGCTTCACAAGACACACAACCATGTAACAGCTGCATGGAGAATGGTCCCTTAACAACTAGTCTTAATACAGGATGAGAAAAACCCAATTAAGAAGTCATTTTGTTTATTGGTTATATGTGGCATGTCGTAAATTGTTAACACATTAGTTCACAAGCTGAAAGCCATTTAACAGCTTTTTTCTTTTTGGGCAGGGACTACTTATATTTATAGAAACCAGCTATTAATTAGACTTGAAATGAATTATTGCATCGAAATGAGTATGACTTGAACAACCAGAGATCTCTGAAGCACGTGCACCCATAGCCATGCATGAACTAATGCAACTCATCCGAGAGAAGACTTGCTTATTTCCTGACATTCACTCGGAAAAAGCACAATGGTAAATACGAAAGGTTTCTGAGTAAAAGACTACATATATGGATATGGCATTTTAGGGATCTATTATATGCTATAATAACACTTATTATGTGCTGGCAGAGGTGTGAGTTTTGCAATTATGCTAAAATTTTATGATGTAAGGAAATCTTCAGCCAAGCACAGTATCAAAAGATTCTGCTAATTACCTCAGGTACATTTTTTCTTTCCCTCTAAATACATGTTACATATGCCTCATGTATCTGGGAAGGCTGTTTCTCTGATCAATGGCAAACCCTCAGAATTTTTTTATTGATAAATTTCACATTGTTGACTATATTATAAGCTAGAATCCTCTTTCATAATATAAAATTCATTAAAGTCTGCCTTTTCAGGCAAAGTTGAATCTATTTTTAAAAACAGAAATCACTGGGGAGACAAAATACAGAGTAACTAATTTGGAAGAAATGCAATTACTATCAGACCTTCTACGTGAGTTTACTTTCTCCAACATTCAACAGAGTCCTTGGAGGCTAGTTTTGGAGAAAACTATTTGTTTATTGAAACCCAGTATGGTTGATGTATTTGATCAAGACTGTGGCTGATTATGAATGGGTATAAGTTCTTTTCCAAGATAATTCTCTTGTACAACTACAAGAATGGACAATACCACTAGAGTGAGTATTCGTAATGGTTATGACATTACAATGGATTATGAATGGGTATATAAGTTCTTTTTCAAGATAGTTCTCTTCTACCGCTAGAATGGACAATAATTCAACATTGGAGAAATGGGATTATCCCCTAATAAGAGAGTATGAATCTTAACAGACTTCAGCTCATCAGAGATGATACACTTTTAGAACTTAAATCTTGTATTTTTAAACTTAAAGGATGACCTTACCTCTAATTTTATATAAGTATTTAATTGGGGTCATGTATACATTCTGCTAAGTTTTTCTTTTAATATTTTATTTATTTATTTGACAGAGAGAGAGAGAGAGAGAGAGAGAGAGAGAGAGAGGGCCCAAGCAGGGGGAGCAGCAGGCAGAGGGAGAGGGAGAAACTGGTTCCCCGCTGAGCAGGGAGCCCAATGCAGGACTCGATCCCAGGACCCTGGGATCATGACCTGAGCCGAAGGCAGACGCTTAACCAACTGAGCCAACCAGGTGCCCCTATTCTGCTAAGTTTTGACGCAATCTTTAAACATTTTCTGAAACTAATAATACACGAGATGTTAACTAACTGAATTTAAATAAAAACTTGAAACATTAAAAAAATTTCTCTCTTGAATTACTGGGTTTACCCTTTTCGTTTACTTCTCCTTTAGCCACATTGTATTTCCATCATGTAACTCCCCTGAATGTCTCCTTGTACATTTTTCTCCAGGCTCTGATAAGAACATGAGACATACACATGAAGGTCAGATCATGATTTTACAGAAAGCCACCATACAACAAATTTATTATTATATTTTACCTTTCTTCCTTATTTTGTTTCAGAAATTCCTTCAATTTTACATGCATATTTCTAATTCTTTGCTTTTAATGGACATATGAAAATATTCTCTGGCGTGAACACACCATAATTTATTGATGTGTTCCCCTAGTAAAGAGTATGTATTTTGGGACATCTGGGTGGCTCAGTAGGTTAAGCGTCTGTCTTCGGCTCAGGTCATGATCCCAGGGGTTTGGGATCGAGCCCTGCATAGGGTTCCCTGCTCAGCAGTGAGTGTTTCTCCTTCTCCCTCTCCCCCTCTGCTTGCTTGTTCTCCCTCTCTCTTTCAAATAAATAAATAAAATCTTAAAAAATAAAGAGTATGTATTTTGTTTCCAGATTTTATGGTCACTATCAACAAGCTTCCTTGTACATATATACTTATGTACTTGTACCTTTATTTCTATGAATAGATTTCTAGGGTGAAGTATATTTACATTAAAAAAATTTTAATACGTGTTGCTAGGTTGCTTTCTGAGAAAGTGCCATTTCCTACAGCAATGAGCACCGGTAACATCTTCTCTTTCTACCAACCATAGGTTTTTTGATTTTTGTAAGGCTGAGTATTATAGCAAGGGGAACCAAACACCCAAGAAAGAATTCATTACTTCTCATTACTAAGAGAGGTTTCTCATTCTTATAATTATTGTCCTTGGCCTGGACACCAATAATTACAATGATAGCAATCTACATGTTAATTGCATCAAATAATGCTAGCTGGAGCCTTGTGGAACTGCCTATATTTGGTCATTTTTTCACTTAAAGAATGGCAATTTCGCATGGTTCAAACTCACATTTTTATGGTATTTTTTAGGATTTACATTGCTATTGCAGAATTTTAATAGTGATAATAATTAGATTCATAGAGCATGTGCTCTGTGTCAGATACACTGCTCAGTACATTTTCTTATTTGCTCTTTATGACAATTCATTGAACCTACTTAAGGGGACACCTGTGTACATACCAGTTTGGTATCAGATGCTATCCAGGTCAAGGTTTGGTATCCTTTTCTCCCGACAGTAATTCCATTTTCAAGTTCAGTCCTGCTCCCATCATTCTTCATTCTCCCTTTTCCCTTATTCTTTGTCTAGCCAGATAATTCCCTTGTCAAAAAAGGATCCTGCAGGAATGCTTTTGTCAAAAGATACACTTGGTCCCTTACTTCTTCCACATGTCAGTATTCCAGAAGTCAAGTTATGGTGATGATCCGTGTTCATTTGGATGGAAGAAGCTTGGCTACTGATTCTGATACCATCAAACTTCAAATCTGAATACCACTCCCCAGGACTTTATCTATTGTTGAAATTTCCATTAAGAACTATTTAAAGGGTGAATGAATATCACTAGCTACTTTCTATTGAGACTACTCTCAAAGGTAATGAGTGATATCAGCTAAGCAGCAACATATAACTAAGGCAGATTTTAGGAATTCATATTTAAACACAAATTAAGGAAAGCAAATAAATGTCAAACGAATGGCATGTGAATAAAGAAACCTGTCATGGGTTAGTAGAAATAACTGAAAAGCAGTGATAACATTATAATCAGGATGTCAACAGAGATAAATGCCATTTATACAGGTGAGAAGAAGCAAGATGACAGGTGGCAAAAATATTCAAGTGCCTAAATGTCATTTGGTAATGAGTGCTTTTTGACATCTTTACTTAGGATCAGGGCTAAAATTCTGTTCAAAACATTTCATAAAATTTTAAAATAACCTGTATATTTTTTCTCTTATGCTCCAACTTTTCTGTGTATTCATCATTTCTTCTCGAGTGGTTTGTACTTCCTAATGGACTAGGAAAACTGTAGTCTGTTCTCTATTTGCTTCTCATAGTGAAAGTTACATAGCATTGATTAAAAATGTTGATTACTTGAGGCACACAGTGGACCTTGGAGGAAGAAGGAAGTGGGTATCATAGTGCAAAATGCGCATACTAATAACCTGACATTGCTATGGATGACCATTGTGCTAAGAGTGGAATACTGTAGAGGTTAGAAAATTCAGTCTCTTGGTTCAGACTGCCCGGGTTCACATCCCCTTCACTGGTGGTAGATATTGAGCAGTAATTCAGCTCGGCTTTATTTCCCTCACTCACAAAATAGTCAACAATAGCATCTCCTTCACAGGCTCATGGTAAGGTTTAAAGCAGTTAATATTTAAAAAAGACTTAAAACGATATTTGGTACTCAGTAAGCACTCAATAAATTCATTGTTGTAACTATTCATGATTGCTAACATTATTTAAATCAAAAAATATAAACTCAGAATTGACCAATACACCAATATCCTCATCCTGAATGAAATTTTAAGTAGTGATTAAGAGAACAGAGCTTTGATCAGACAGACTCAAGCTTAAATACTAGCTCCTCCCGCTGTCTAGCTATGGGATCTTATGTTAGTCAGTTGTTTCAGTCGGAGTCCCAGCAGGAAGGAGAAGGTCCACACGCTGTAAGGATTGAGGAAGGTTTGATTAAAAAAAAAAAAATCAAACAAACAAACAAACAAAACTTGTCAGTGGTATAGTCAGTGTTAGGGTAAGCTGAGGAGAGATAGTGAACACCAGGGGTTGGAAAACCTGAGACCATTTTAGGTCCCAGTTGAAGGGGCAAAGGGAAGGAGTGGTCATTGGTTCTTGGGGGCAGGAGGTAGGGGGTCTGAAAGGACTGCTAGAAAAAGCACTGACAACTATCTGTTCTATCAGAACTTTCTGGGGCGCCTGGGTGGCTCAGTCGTTGAGCGTCTGCCTTCGGCTCGGGTCATGATCCCAGGGTCCTGGGATCGAGCCCCGCGTCGGGCTCCCTGCTCTGCGGGAAACGTGCTTCTCCCTCTCCCACTCCCCCTGCTTGTGTTCCCTCTCTCGCTGTGTCTCTCTCTGTCAAATAAATAAAATCTTTTAAAAAAAAGAAAAAAAAAGAACTTTACTCTCCTCGCCTTCCAATTCCTACCTCCCATGTCCTGTCAGTGTCTCCCATTGGGGAATCTAGTCAGAAGCCATAGGACAAGGAAGCTCTTTGATGAAGTATATAGATCCTCCTCCCAGAACAGAACAGGGCAGAGAAATGTGGAGAATTGACCTATAAGGACAGACCACTCACCTGTTTAACCTCTCACCTGCACTTACTCTCTGCGCTCCATTAGCTGCCCCAACCTTGAATATCATCTCTGAGGATGACTTCAAGGCTGGCTTTAACATTAAACCCTGTTGCTCACTCCAGTGTCTAATATTCTATGAATCCCCTAAAAAGGAATGGATGATGAGGGCTTGAAGTCTTTTGAGAAAATCATCTTAAATTTAAACAAAGCTTTAGTGTTTTAAGCAAGTATTGGTACATATGGTTAAAACAGTTTTCCCAAAATATATTCCAACGAATGTAAAATGCTGTGTGAAATACAAACACATAAGAGAACAACAAATAAAGCAAGCAAGCAAATGAATTGATTAAAAGATTTGGGATCAAGTTAATATGGAAACTTCTGGGTTTGGTAAAGTGGTTCCTTAAGTGAAGAACTTCTCAGATCCCTTTAATATACTAATATCATAAATCTCCAAGATGGCTAAATAGACCTAGATTCCAAGTGTAATTTATCTTGAAATGTAAATTGTTTTTTTTTTCAACACAAACATTCAATTTTATAAAAAAATACACTTTGTGCATTTAGAGTAAAACACAGCATCATCTTGCATTTTGTAACTTTGAATGTCTACAAAATAAAACATGCTATATAAAATGTAGTCACATTCTTGCACTATAACAACTTATTTGGCAAGTGTTATTTTTACAAAGTTTCCATTGCCCACAATTCAATATTGCCACTTTTTGTTACAGCCATCTTGCCAACACAATTGTATGCCACAGACACATAGAGTTAAACAATGGTATTTTAGTTCTAACTTCCAGGACCAGGAGAGAACTATGACGACACTTGTGAATGGAAAAGAAGAAACAATTACAAAACAAATCTGAAGAGTCTAGGGTAACTGAGGAAAAGTAGAAACAAAAGGTGATTATTTTTCACAGGAAAGAAAAAAAAAAAAAAAGGAAGTGAAGTTGTATCTCCAACAGCAGCATGACCATCTGAAAGATAGTAGAGTGGAGAGGTCGTTTTCCTTTAGTTGATAACATTCATTTCTGTAGTCAGCCAGTCAGTCATTTCGTTATGAAAAGTTGGGAGGAACACCTATAGCAAGCCAGGATTGTTCCAAACACTAGGAACCAGCAAGAAGTAACGGAATATCATTTCTGGTCTGTCTCAGAGACGTTGCACTAAATGGGGTGAGTTGGGGTGACAGGAGGATACACACTATAAGCCACGCAGTCATGTGAGGCAAACAGCACCAAGGAAAGTTGACCTGGATGAGGGACTGAATAATACTGGATAGGGAAGTCTCTTTTGGGTAGGGTCCTCAGAGAAGGCCTCTTTAGGGAGGTCATATTCAAGCAGAGGTCTCACTTAAGTGAGGGAATGTGTGAACATGAGGGAAAGGAAGTGTGTTGGAAACTGAGGTATTCCAGGGTACCCAAGATTTGAGGTGGGGACCTTCCTAGAGTACCCAAGAAACACAAGGGGGCCAGAGGGATGTTTGTTTTCAATGAAATTCTGCCAGTATAAAACCGATTTAAATAAGAATACTTTTGACAGAAACGGATTTTCTGTGCTATTCCCATTCATGGCTATTGTTCTTTTTGATCCTTATATACTCTGCCCATTTTGCCTCGAACATCTCTAATATCCATTTGTAGCTTAACACTTTCAAAAGGATTCAAACCGCAAACTACAGTTTACATTATATTGATTATTTTTAGTTTAATCTATTAGTCTAGTATTCAAACATAGTCTT
The DNA here is from genome assembly GCF_002201575.2 of Neomonachus schauinslandi. Lineage (NCBI taxonomy): Eukaryota > Metazoa > Chordata > Mammalia > Carnivora > Phocidae > Neomonachus > Neomonachus schauinslandi. The sequence continues at coordinate 15,856,007 of NC_058411.1, forward strand.
TGACCTTTTCCAGAGATTCCTTAGTTTCATTAGCAATTAGAGCTAGAATCTTATTCCTTTCCCTCCAATTGATGGCTGTAGTAGATTTTAAAGTTGACTCTAATCCATCACCCCTTCTTAGACACATGACTGGACCATGTAACTTTGTGGTATTTTCCCACTTTGGGCAGGGCAATATGCCTGCCCCTTTGGCTCTGTGCTCAGCCAAGTGACTTTCTTTGGCAAAAGGGATATTAGCCGATGTGATACCAGCAGAGGCTTGAATAATTGTTGTACAATTGGGCTTGCCTTCTCACTCTTATGTTTTGGTCATGAGACTATGTCTGAGTTAACCTTCTGGAGGATGAGTAACACGCGGAGTGGTTTGAGTTACCCATGCCTTCCCAACCAAGACCAACTTGGATCCGTCCACTGCCAGTCCACCCTCTTCAGTTAAGTGAGCCCAGACAAGATCAACAGAGCCTCCTAGAAGGCCACTCAGACATGTGGAAATAAAGTCATATTGTTCAAGGCCACAGAGATTTTGTGGTTGGTCATTAAACAATGATACTTTGGTGATAGGCACCTGACACTATGAACTATGGAAAGTAGAAGTTTGTTCATGCCTTTATTTATTTGTTTATTTATTTATTTTAGTGAGAGAATGTGCATGCATGAGCAGGTGAGGGGCAGAGGTAGAGGGAGCAAGAGAATCCTAAGCAGACTCCGTGCTGAGCCCTGACACCGGGCTCAATCTCATGATCTGGGGATCATGATCTGAGCCGACATCAAGAGTTAGACGCTTAACTGACTGAGCCACCCAGGCACGCCCCCCTTTTTTTTTATTCATGCTATTTAATACTAAAACATGTTGGAATGCAGTGTCCCAAACAACACTGGGATTTTTTAAGTCTTAAATAGGAAACATTTTTGTTGTTGTTATAGCTGCTGGGGTCACCTCTATGTTTCCTATTTCTGGCCTACTCGAATACAGCATAATAATTTATTTATCGACAGCACACACTTGTGACAGCCTCTGTCTTCTAGGGAACAGTCTCATGCTCAGAGATGAGGATAAAAGGACCCCTAATGTCATGAATCTGGATAAAAAGCCATCATAACTTTGGACGCTACTTAATTATTAAGTATGTTTTGAGCATTTTGGTGTCTGGAACAAAATGTGAAGGATATTGCCCACCTGTTGTTACTAACCAAGTACGGAAGTAAGTCTTAGGTATAAAACATGAAGAGGGAAAGCAAATCCAATCATTTTCAGGCTATAAATATCACAGAAACTGAGGAGTGAGGAGTGTTTCTGTAGTTAAGGAATGCTTTCCATTAGTTTTGTAATTGGATTCATTTTTGTTCAAGTGCCATCTTTGAAATATTGGTCCGATTACTCCTGAATACGGCATTTCAGTTTTATACAGAAAATCTTACATCGTACTTACTCCTGGCAGGTTAAAAAGAAGAACAACGACTGTACTTTGTAGAAGGAAGTAGGGATGGAAATTTGAAGAAACCAGAAACAAAAGTTATCCTTTTATTTGGCTGAATGGTAATTCCTTGCATGAGTTGGCAATTCTCTTCCTCACGGAAAGAGTCATCCCTCTACTTTCTAGGACCAGTTAAGCAGAGATGTCTGCCCAGCCCAGAAGAAAGACTCTTATTTATTTATTTATTTATTTATTTATTTATTTATTTATTATTTTTTTTTTTTAAGATTTTATTTATTTATTTGAGAGACAGAATGAGAGAGAGAGAGAGAGCACATGAGGGGGGGGAGGGCCAGAGGGAGAAGCAGACTCCCCGCTGAGCAGGGAGCCCGATGCGGGACTCGATCCCGGGACTCCGGGATCATGACCTGAGCCGAAGGCAGTCGCTTAACCAACTGAGCCACCCAGGCGCCCTATTTATTTATTTTTTTTAACAATCTCCAGGGCTTTGCCTTGAAAATGTCTGATCCTCTGCTAACTCTAGGCCTTTGAAGTTGAGAATTTTCCGTGTTTGAAAGGGAGATCTCAGTTCAGAGAAGCTGTCATCTGTTCTGCCCGACTTTCGAGTCAAATGAAACGATACTCGAGAAAAGATGATTCCTTTTTTCCTCCCTCAGGTGCACAGGCATGTCTGTGAGAATCAAATTATTGATGTCAGGGAGGGGAAATGACTCCAGGTCAGAACCTGGGCATGAATGCTGACGTTCTAGCCTGTGATCCTCAAGATCAGGGATGGAAAAAAAAAAAAAAAAAAAAGCCAAAATGAAAGCAGCTGCAAACCTAGCCTTCTGCAGTCAGGAGGGGCTTCTCTAAAACTCTGGTTACTTGGTGTGAAGAGCAATTTCTCTCCCAACTTCCAGCTCAGAAGCTGCCTTGCATTTGTAGGTGTGAATAACCTCCTTGGCTGGGTTCCCTAGACAAAGGTAGCCAGGTATTTCTGAGACAAGTGAGGCCTCTCCCTAACAGTGTTATGTGCTGTTGCTATTCATTTTCTATTCAGGCAGTATGGCCAGTGGTTAAGAATGAAGTTTCTGGAACCCACACTTCCTGGATTTGAATTCTGGCTTTGTGGCTACTGGGCAAACTTGAGGGAGTCATTTTGTGTCTCTGTATCCAATTTTCACAATGTCAAATGACGAGGGTAAAAGCACTCTTTTCAAAGAGTTGTCCTGAGGATTAAAAAGAACATATTTATTTTATTTTATTTTTTTAAAAGACTTTATTTATTTATTTGACAGAGATAGACACAGCGAGAGAGGGAACACAAGCAGGGGGAGTGGGAGAGGGAGAAGCAGGCTTCCTGCAGAATAGGGAGCCCGATGCGGGGCTTGATCCCAGGACCCTGGGATCATGACCTGAGCCGAAGGCAGACGCGTAACGACTGAGCCACCCAGGCACCCCTAAAAGGAATGTGTTTAAAATGACCAAATACTTAGTCAGTGCTACACATATGACTACTTCTACTATAATTCATTTTGACAAATGCTTTTGTTGTTGCTATGTTTGTACTCATTCGCTGCCACTAAATGAGAAGGTCATGCTAGGTTTTGGAATTTGTTGCTTCAACTGTAAAATGAGATTGTTTTATCATATAAAGGAAGACCCCAGCTCTGTCATTCTAAGATGCACAGATATGAATGTGCATGTTTTTATACTTTATATTAACAGTTACTAAGTGCTTATATAATAGTTTAATCATATATAATTATCTTTTTCATTACCTAATATAAGATACATTAAGTATGTCAGTCATTCATTAATATTTATTGCGCACCTATTCTATGTTGGATATTGTACTAGATGCTGGGGATTCAGCAATCAAAACAACAAATATCCTGATACTTGTGGTGATTCATTCTAGTATTTTTCCCTTGGCCTGCAGCTGTGTCAACTATTTGACAGAATACTAAGTAAGTAAATATGGAACTAGGAACTAAGATCCCAATTCTGGCAGTATGTTTAAGTTATTTGGAGGGTAATTTACTATGAAGTATAATGAAGTTTTATAGAGATCCCAAAATGCAAAATTTAGATCTTAGGTATCTTATTAAATTGCTAAAAATTGTCTTTTTTCCCCTGCTAGTGGCCACAACATCCATAACTTTTAAACCAGAAGAGCCACGTTTATGCTTGCCAAGAACTCTTTAGGAATGCTGAATACATGTCTTAAATCAAAAAACAGAGAACTCCAGGTGCAAACACCCAAAATGCAGGTCAGTTTGTAGAAAGCCATCTTCAACTTCAGTACACATTTATTGTTATATTAAAAAAATAATCTGTGGGATTTTTATAAACCTGATTTGAAAATTGCTTATAATATTTCTGTGTATAATGTAAAGGCATAAGCCAAGTTTGGTTTTATTTTAATTCTTAGCTGACTATTGCCTTTTTTTTTTTTAAGGTAAGGAGAGTATGGGGAAGTTCCTCTTGAAAAAGTTGAGTTTGAAATGACTCTGATCTTTAAGAGGGATGGGGTTAAGCCATATGGTATTGCTGATGTTCAGTTGTTTTGGACTTAAAGAACAATTTTATGTAGTTCATTGTAACATTATGTGCTAATGTTTTGAAAGGAAAGTAGTTTTACTTAATGTTTTAAAAGGAATGTCTACTGAAGTTCTATAATACTGGAAATGTTTTACATCTACACTGCTCAATATGATAGCATTAGCCAGCAGTAAAATGTGTCTAGGGCAATGGAAGGGTTGAATTTTTAATTCTATTTTATTTCAATCAATTGAAATTTAAATAGTTACATGTAACTAGTGGTTACCTTATGAGACAACAACTGAGAGGTATAAATCAGAGAATTACCCACCTCAATATGGAGTAGAAAGTTTTGTCAGCACAATGAATGGAGTCATATATTTTTTATAGCAACCTTGTTAAAAGAAAAAAAAAAAACTTACTACCATCCCTATTTTTTTAGATGAGGAATCTGAAGCAGAGAGGCAATTTGTCATTTGCTCTGGTTCATACACATTTGGAGAGGGGTGTAGAAATATCTGACTTTAGGTGAGCAGGCAAATCATTGGAGACAAAGCAAGGAACAATCAATCATGAGTAGCAGGAGGGGTGGTATGTCTTTATCAGAACTTTTGAGAGATCACTGCAGTGATGTTTTGTCAAACGACTTTGAAGGAATAATATGCAAGATCTCCCCCATAGACACCTCCCTCAAGATGTCTACGTCCTAATTCCCAGAACCTATGAATGTTACCTTACATGGTAAAAGGGACTTTGCAGAGATGATTAAGTTAAGGAGTTTGAGATGGGGAGGTTATCCATGTGGGCCCAATATGATCACGAGTCCTTATAAGTAGAAGAAAGAGACAGATGAGAATGAATCAAAGAGATGGAAGCATGAGAAAGACTCATCTCTGTGTTACCAGCTTTGAAGATGAGGCCACAAGACAAGGAATGTGGGTGGCTTCTAGAAGCTGGGAAGGGCAACAACGACAACAAAAAGGATTCTCTTCCGGAGCCTCCAAGGGATGCTCTGGTCAACACTTTGATTTTCACCCAGTGAGACCCTTTCCTGACTTTGAAACTCTGGACCTTGTCAACACTTTGATTTTCACCCAGTGAGACCCTTTCCTGACTTTGAAACTCTGGACCTACAAGGTAATAATCTCTGTTGCTTTAAACCATTAATTTTGAGGTAATTTGTTACTGCAGCGACTAGTGCAGAAGGCAACTAAACTAGAAGTGGGAGGGCGCCTGGGTGGCTCAGTTGGTTAAGCGACTGCCTTCGGCTCAGGTCATGATCCTGGAGTCCCTGGATCGAGTCCCGCATCAGGCTCCCTGCTCGGCAGGGTGCCTGCTTCTCCCTCTGACCCTCCCCCCTCTCATGTGCTCTCTCTCTCTCATTCTCTCTGTCTCAAATAAATAAATAAATAAAATCTTAAAAAAAAAATAAATAAAAAAAATAAACTAGAAGTGGGAAAATGGGCTATAGGTTCTTTTAATAAAACAGATTAGAGAGATGAGTGGCCTGAACTTAACAGTGGCAACGGCAATGGGGAGAAAAGAATAGATATGAGATACAAGGAAATGAGAATTAACAGAAATGAAATCAAAAGGCAGCATTTAGACAAATAGATGGACCTCCTGTCCTTAAGGTTTTTCTCCTAAGGAAATGTTCCTTCCCAAAAATCTCTATATGGGGTCACCTAACATGACACAATATGTGGAGGGAGGACCTGGGATTTGGAGACCTCTCTGACATCAAGTCATAAAGGTCTTCAAAATCTTAGAGAGCTGCCCACACTTGGCCCTGCTTACCCCCTCTTTGGTTCATTCTGCATGCCCCGTATAAAGCAGCAGCTGTTGGCTGTATTATGAAAATTATGGGGGATGTAATTTTTTTACATTACTTGGCAACACATTTCTGTCCAGGTGTTTGAGAAACTCAGAGCATAATTATGCCAGAGCAAAAGTAGATGAGAAGTTCAGTCAAGGAAACCAGATTGCTTTTTGTCAAGAGAGTCTGTCAAGACAGGCTGGCGTGGTGGAGAGATCGTGAGCTTTGTAGAAAATGCTGAATTTGCATACTGATTCCACCACTTAATTGTTCTGAGATATTGTACAATGAGTTGTTAAGCTCCCTGAACCTCATTTTTGTCATTTGTTCACAGGGAGAGTCACATCTAGCTTGGGGGGTGATTGTATGGAATAAATGAGTTTATAAATACAATGCATTGGACTGAAGTGGAGGCTTAGTAAAGGCTGTATACACAAAAAGGACCCTAGTAAAGGTAGAAACTTTGTTACCGATCATGGTTTTCAAGAGAATTTCTTTTCTATCTTAAAAAATGAGAATACGTTTTATTGATCAAAAATATAAGTTGACAGCACATTTGCAATGGAATAAAACTTCTCATAAGATAGATGGGCATGACGTCTAAATCCAGAAGTAATAATCAAAGTTGGGCTATTGATGGCAAACATAACTTTCATATCCAACATTTCTTCTGTTTTCCTACTAAGATAGGGTACATGTGGATTCATGATTTTATTGCCTTTTACTGACAAATTCATTTACAGTAGAATATAGTGGGAGTCATGGGAGGAGGGAAATTTTTATATAGGATGTAATGAAGGAAGAAAAGAAGAGGGGAAAGAAGGGAGGGGGAAGGAGGAGGACAGAAAAGAGAGACAAGACATAATGAGGTGGAGAAAGGAAAGAATTTTGGTAGATGTAATGAAAAAGTTTATATAGGAAGAAAAGTTGTAGAGCACTGAGAGAAGAAATGCATAATTATTTATTCTGCCTCTTCACTATGCTCGGCATTAAGTAACATATAATGTGCTAATTAATTCATCTGCTTACTTATTCATGCACTGGATATTTATTAAGAGTTCCTAGAAGCGAGGAATTTAGAAGTGAATAACATGGACTTCATCCTTACCATTATGGAATTTATAGCAGAGAGGAGCATTATCAGACCACAACTTACCTTATTCAATCCTCATGACTACCTATTAATAAAATTGGTATTATTACTATTACTAATTTGCAGACATGGGAACTTGGATATGGTGAGCTAGTCAGTGCCAAATTAGGATTCCATCCTTTTTTGTTTGCCTTCAAGTTAAGTTCTCATTGTTTCCATAAGAGCCCATGCTGACTAGGGGAAATAGAGCCAATGCAATGTGTGTGTGTACACGTGTGTGTGTGTGTGTGTGTGTGTGACTTTGAATGCTCATCCATTTTTTGAATAATGTGAAGAAGCCATTAAGTCCTCTATGGCATTTGGAAAACTGTCATTTCTACTCCCTTTAAGAAAAGAAATACCACAAGGAGGTAAACTGATATTAGGGGTTTGGCACTGCACATAGTGGGCACTAAGTAAATGTATGTTTAATTATATAGTTAACATATATAATTAAATATATAATATAATTAAATATATAAATAATAATTAACCTATAATAATACAACATATAATGTAATAATATATAATAATGTGTAATACATAATTATAATATGTAATTATATAACCAATATAATACACTGCTTGAACCCAAATATATACCCATCTTCCTACACAATCTACACCTACAGGATACTATGATTTATTACACAAATACTCAGGGAACAGTCACTCTGCACTAGCCACTATGCTGGGTAAAATAACCTAAAAATTAAAAGGCCAAGAACCTAAACTCTAGTAGCTCTGCAAAGGATGGGTGATAGGATGCGAAAGAGATTATGAGAGCCAGATTTGTAGCTAATTTTCATACAGTATGATATCAAGGAATCATAAGGAATACAAGGGAATTAGTGTCAGAGATTTTGTTATGTTAAGGAAGGGATTTTGTAAGAAGAGGCAAAGTTAACAACTGGACTAAGGATGGCAGAATGTTCGTTGTGTCTGGAAGTCAGCCCTACTAAGGAGAGACAATTAGAGAGGGAAAGTGAATCCTGGTTTGAAGAAGCTTGCTTACAGCACTAAAGAGTGTGGATTTCATTTTTTTATTACCTACAATGGGTGTCCCTAGGATGCTTTAAATGATGGAATGGCATGAACGATCCATATACCACTGGTCACTTCCAGTTAAATATGGTGGGTTGAAAACATGTGCTTAGCTTCTATCCCCAAAACCCACTAAAACAATAAAATAATAAAAAAGGAATTCTTGGGGCACCTGGTTGGCTCAGATGGTTAAGCGTCTGCCTTCCGCTCAGGTCATGATCCCAGGGTCCTGGGATTGAGCCCCGCATCAGGCTCCCTGCTCAGCGGGGGGCCTGCTTCTCCCTCTCCCCCTGCTCATGCTCTCTCTCTCTCTGTATCTCTATGTCTCAAATGAATAAATAAAATCTTTTAAAAAAAAGGAATTCTTTTTAAAAATGAATAAATACACTGGGTCAACAAGGCTGATAGAGGAGCATCAGTGACCATATTTGAGGCACTGGAAAGCAGATGTACAGTAGTAACTGACCCAGCAAAGGACAAGGACCTTTATCTGACCACTTGTCCAACAGTGGAAAAGCCATGGGCTCTGTGATTTACATCACAATCTTCCCCACAACACTGATATTGAGAATATAGTTAGAACAAAAACAGAGGAATTGCTTAAATGCTTGATGAGGAAGGCATTAGAATCTTGGGCTCTTGCCCACTGCTTCCTCCACTTTTGCAGAAAGCAGGACTTTTATTTCCTGGAGAGGATAAAATATCTGGCCTATGTCCTGGGATACATCAAATGCAGCTGTGGGTGGGACACGATACTAAGTAAAGGGGGTTTAAGTGAAAGTCTCATACAGACTTGGTGACTTCAAGTCTCCCATACTAGGATTGTAGAGCACAGTCAGCAAGATTTATAACATACAGTCAAAAAAATGGAAAAGTCATCACATATATGGCAAGCTTAAGAGAAAGAGCTAAGGGTCACAACCAACACAAAACACAAAACAAACAAACAAAAAGAACCCAATAGTCCAATAGTCTGTTCACTCTATAGCCAAGACAGCAATAGAAAAAGGCTACCAGGTGTACAGAGCCTCCAACAGATGTATGCTGGTCAACTCTCAAAGTTGAGTAAGCAGCCAAAGATCTGCAGACATTTTGGAAAAACACAGTTGTCCTCAAATTTTTCTCTTTCCTTCTTCATAAGAAATAGACCTTAAATTCATAGACGATGACCTTGGCAGCTAGGGGTAACAGTCTAGTTCGTGAAATGTGCCTATATGGGACACATGTTACATCTGCCTCATTCGCTTCAAAGGAAATTGCAGGCCTGAAATTCCTCTCCCTTCTTCCTTCTGCAAGATAGAGCTCACACTTCTCTGGTGCATATGACTGAGCTTCAAGTGTTCAAACAAGGACAAGATTCTAGGTGATAATAAAACAAAATAATGGAAGGAATGGGAGTCCCTGAGTGACTCCCAGAACAAAGCTATGCCATTAGTCTAGATTTCTCACTCCAGAACTATTTCTTTGCATTCTATATTCTTTCAGCCATGGTATTTTGGGATTTTTGTGTTTTAGCATCTGGTCCCTTACATTAGCTAACACAACTTGAAATATAAAAGAAAGATGATTAACCAAACAGAAAAAAACAAAAACAAAAACAAACAAACAAACAAACAAAAAAACTTAGAAAAAATGGAGTCTATAAAGGTTGGAGAAAACAAATATATCTGCAATATCCACAAACAGATAATGAATCATATTGAAGTAAGCAATATTCAGAGAAGAGGTAAAAGCTATTAGAAAGCAAATGCGTGAAAATCGAAATAATGAATTGTAAAATTTTTAAACTTAGTCCTGCTTGCCCACAAAGATGAGTTGATTTGGAAAAAAAAAAAAAAAAAAAAACAAAAGCTGAAGGAATCTCTCAGAGTATATGATAAGGAGACCCAAGAATGAAAATAATTAAAGAAATAAAAAAAGAGATCAGTTTAGGAAGTTCTATATGCAAATTCAGTTGCATATTGAACATCACAGGAGTTAGCTGTGCTGACCCCCCATGCAGTCAAAAATCTACGTGTAACTTAGGACTCCCGAAAACTTTACTAATAGCCTACTGTTGTCTGGAAACCTTACCAATAAGACAACTAACACATATTTTGTATGTTGTATATATTATATATTGCATTTTTTCAATAGAGTAAACTAAAGAAAAAATGTTATTAAGAAAATCATGAGGAAGAGAAAATACATTTACAGTACTATATTGTATTCATAAAAAAAACTATGAATCAATGGAATTGCACAGCTCAAACACATGTTATTCAAGGGTCAAGTATAACAGGAATTCTGGAATTAGAGAGTAGAGAAAAAAAAGAGGGGAAAAAATTATCACATAAATTAAAATTCAAAACCAAAGTAAAGTACCAGTATCTTATGATTAAAAGAAACCACTTGGTCTCTAGGACAAGGCACATACCAAGTCACATCATTGTAAAAATTGAGTAATGAAATGCTGCGTGCTTCCAGGGAGAAAAGAAAGAAAGAAAAAGAAAAAAAACGTCATATATAAAGAATTAAGAATTACATTCCAATTGAGTTTTTCATAGCAATTCTGCTGTCTAGAAGACAATGAAGGGATACGTTCATAGCTCAGGGGAATATTGATTTCCTATCAGGAATTCCAATCCCTGCTAAACAAGCAATGCAATGTGAAAGGATTAAAACCATTTTCATGATTCATGGCTTCATAATCCCTTTCCATGTATCTTTTCTTAAGAAGCTACACAAGGAATCTGCCCACCAAAACAAGAAAGCAAATTAGGAAAGAGAGAGCTATGAAACACGGAGAGAGACGGAGACAGAGAAGGAATCTCAGGGTGGTGCTTAGGGCGAGCCCATGATAGGAGCTATGTCACTTGTTCTCATGGAAGGAAGTCGGAAAACGCCAGACCAATCTTCCTACAGAAGGCCTAGTAGAATTCTTGATGTGTTTGTGCGTACTGGGAGAGGAATTCACATGAGTACAGGAGAGTTTAATTGTAAGCACATAAAAACTAAACATTATAAAAGAAAGCCTTTCCTAGCTCAAGAAAAAAAAACAAAAACACTGTGTAGGGAAGGAAAGCAATCTTATTAACTGCCTTGAGTCACTTTGAGTAACATGTATACAATAATAATAATAGTAATATTCATTCAAGCACGTTATAATGCACGTTTCTTGACAATCTGGTGGAATGAGAAGAACAGGTGTGTGTGGGTGAAGAGGGCCATGAGGTAGAGGGAAACTATCTGAATTTCATATTCCATAGTACAAAGCGATACATGATGACTGAAACGATCAATCCAGAGGCAGCACTACAGCAATGTTACTAAGATACATGGAGGTAGAAACCAAAACATCAAAAAGGGATTATTTGTAGAAAGCAACAATGGATTTCCAGAGGTAAAATGGAAAAACGACTGTTTTTGTTATTATTACTGTTGTTTCTTTTGTTTTGTTTTTAAAAACAAACCTTGACCAGATATAATATAAATGAAATATTCAGAAGATTTAATTCTGGCAGAACTGTGGGGGAAAGTAGGTGGGAAAGGAGACTCATGAGAAGTGGTGTGGACATTTAGGCTTTGACTCCACACAGGCACAGGGAGCAAGAAGAGGAGGATGCTTGAGGTAGAGAAAGATGAAGGCATGACTTTGCAAGATTGACACTGATCATAGTATTAAAAAGTTTCAAGTAAGGTTCAGATATATAAAAATACTGCCTTTTAAAGTTGAACAAACAGGAAGTTGCTGGAACAACAAGAAACTACTAGTAACTTGACTCTTAATGTCATTTATGATTGTTTCCAAGCGCTTCACAATAAGTGTTCTCACTGAAGTTTTACAGCAGCTCTGTGAGTCTGGCAAGGCAGAGATTATTACACCCATTTTACAGATGAGCAAATTTTAAATGAGACTGCTGGAGTCATCACTAAGTTAGGAAGTACAGAGCAGAGCTGTATGAGTACTCCCATTATTAAAGATTCTCTGTTTACAACGTATGCTTTAAATGTGAACCAGTTTTTCTAAGCTTTTTCTTGCTTTTGCATTGTGGTACAAATATTGGATCTTTGTGCCCAGTCCTTGGCACAGAGCTCTGAAATCATGTGGAATTGCCTAGGTGATAGGAATATCTTCTGTTCTCTTAAGACAACCTTTAATGGGCTCCTGGAAAGCTTTGGGATGGGGACTGGACACCAGAATGTAATCAGTAATGAGATTCCCTGAATCCGAATGTCCTCCTCTATAAACTAGAACTATGGTCACATCTTGTTGATTGCTAAAGAATCAACAAGATGGTGTATGCAAAGAAATTAGCAGTGTCTGGCTAATTATCAACAACCAAATAAAGGTAACTATTATTAATGATAATTACAGAATTGAAAAACAAAAATAATATTAATAAATACCAAATTGAATAATTAAAGATAGTAGGAATAGTACTTGTAGAATAGCAATAGCTGCAGTGACAAAATAGAAATAATAAAGAAAGCATGATAATGCATCTCCCACTTGGCATCTGTCACAAAAAAGCATTCCCTGAATTTTCTCAGCAGTTAAACACTGACACTTCTATACCGGTAGAGTTCTTCCTTCTGACATTGTAGGACTTATCACATTAACGTTAACATACTTAAGTATGTATCCTAATTATGTATGTATGCATGTAATTATGCATGTGCTATAATTATGTATATACCATAAGCATGTGTTCCTTGAACCTCCAGAAGGCAGAAATTGAGTTGTCTCCATTTTTGGATTCCCAAGCTTTTTGAAAAGTTTCTAGCATCTAGCAGACGCTAATATTTATTTATTTATTTATTTATTTATTTATTTATTTATTTATTTATTTATTTAACTTATTAATGAACGAATTAATTAACACTTGTGAGGTTTTCTTATAATCTGCTTTTCATTTGACATGTATTAAATAAATGCACATCTCAGAGGACGAGTCAATATTCAACTGCACTGACGGTAAAACAAAGTTGATGTTGCTCTTAGGTGGACCATTTCCATTCTTCCAGGACAGTTTCGACAGTGATCTGCTAATAATTTTCGATAAAACCAGGAACTATAACAATTATCTTAGCTCCAATACAGTGACATGAAAGTGACTGTACTAATAGAGTGTCCTGTGACTAAGGAATGCTTACCACCAGTTACTTTTTCTGCTTCTTTGTTTCCAGTGTGTGGAACTACATCTTCCCTTATGGCAGAAGTTCAGTTGCAAGGCAAATATAACATAACATTGGATTTTGCCATTCCTCCTAGAGTTGCTATGATGTCCAAGTTGTTTGACAAAATTTTCACCTCCTCAAAATTCTGGCTATTTATTTATTTTTTTTCTTCCACATTTTTTAAATTATGTTATGTTAGTCCCATACATTACATCATTAGTTTTTGATGTAGTGTTCCATGATTCATTGTTCGCGTATAACACCCAGTGCTCCATTCAATACGTGCCCTCTTTAATACCCATCACCAGGCTAACCCATCCCCCCACCCCTCTCCCCTCTAGAACCCTCAGTTTGTTTCTCAGAGTCCATAGTTTCTCATGGTTTGTCTCCCCCTCCGATTTCCCCCCCTTCATTCTTCCCTTCCTGCTATCTTCTTCTTCTTCTTCTTCTTTTTTTTTTTTTTAACATATAATGTATTATTTGTTTCAGAGGTACAGGTATGTGATTCATCAGTCTTACACAATTCACAGCGCTCACCATAGCACATACCCTCCCCAATGTCTATCACCCAGCCACCCCATCCCTCCCACCCCACCACTCCAGCAACCCTCAGTTTGTTTCCTGAGATTAAGAATTCCTCATATCAGTGAGCTCATGTGATACATCATGTCTTTCTCTGATTGACTTATTTCGCTCGGCATAATACCCTCCAGTTCCATCCACGTCGTTGCCAATGGCAAGATTTCATTCCTTTAGATGGCTATTTATTTTTATTGGAAGTTGATTTATTCATTGACTGTACTTGTGCCCAGAATACAGCTTATTTTTATAGTAGCCCATTAATGAATAATTGGAACATATGCTTGTATTTTAATTCTTAAATATTGATTTACTTTTTATAGAAGCAGGTGCAATTTGTGCCTTACATTGGAGCAATGTAATAGAGCCAAGAAGATGCTGTAGAAAACAATTAGGCTTTTTAGTAATTAAAATATACCCAATTGCACATGTCCTTATTATCATTAAGCAAATTTGAATTTTCACTTAGAGCTACAGACAGGATATTCCTAGAATTTAAATGTGCCATAATCTAGTTTTCCCCCCATGAGCCAGAGATATAGATTTAATTCAAAGAGTTTATATTAAAGTTGAGAGTTAGAAATCTGGTATAAGTTAAGTTTAGCTTTTTAAATACTATGATGAAAAGTTTTATATCTATAAATATATGTGTATGTGTGTGTGTGTGTATGTATGGGAAGAAGCTACTTTTAAATTAATGGATGATAATAATTGTGAGATATCAACAACTTTCAATACCTGAAATAATTGTAATGGGTATACTTTATTTTATACTATGTCAGTTTTGCATACATTATCTTATCTAAATCTCCATAAAAATACTCAAGAAATGTGTTTTTGAATTTTGTAAATGAGGTTACTGAACCTGAGAGAAATTTTGATTTACCCAGCCAGCAAGAGGAATAGAATTTGAATATCAACTTGAATTCTTAAACTAGTCTGATTCTTAAGCCACATTTTGCTTGCTCCTTCTTTTGTTTCCCTTTTGTACTATACAGTTGGTGGATAATAAAAGTATAGAAATCCACTTTATATATCTTCCCCCTACCTCTGAGCTTCACCTGTTCCCACTTTTCAACAGAATAAAAGAAGAAGGAAGAGCAGAAAAAGAGGGGAGGAGGAAGGAGAACAGACCCCCTATGTACAGATGTGACAAGATCAGGTGAAATTTTATCTGTTTTTCTTTTCCCTGAGTCCCCTCCCCTGGTGATGTTACCACTTTGAAGAGATGAAACATGAATAGAGTAAGAGAAGAGAAAGGAGAAAAACAAGAAGAGGGGAGACATGAAGGAAGAGAATGAAAATAGAATTAAGAATTAAATGCAATGCAGAGTAATTAATAACTCAAAATTAAGGTCTATTTTCTTCCTGATTGGTCTTTTGAGGTATCTTTTAGGACTCCAATAGAAGCTATATTATGAACACAAAGTGAAGATCTCCTAGGAACACACCCTTCATAAAAACAAATAACGAATTTTGGGCTTAATTTGGAATATCTGACACATAACAAATAGAGCATTTGGTTGACCTAAAGATAGTAGTTCCATCCAATGATACGCTGTGCTTAACTTTTTTTTTTTTCTTTAATTACCTAGCAGCTTCAAAGAGTGCTTAGTGTGATCCCTGGACCTAACATTAGTGTAGAGTGAGTCTGGTCCATCCTCTGCAGGCATGCCATCTAGGAAATCCAAAGGCAAGCTGCTCTAGAGATTGCCTTTCCAATCACAAGGCTCAAATTTTAATTATCACTCCAGAGTATGTGGCCAGACCTTGGGTCTACTGCTACTGCATTTTTGAATAATTCATCTCTGCTCCCACTGAGAAAAAAAAAACTAGGATGCTCTGCTTCCATGATATCATTTGGAACAATTTTCAAGATGCTTATGCTTTCACATTTGAAGAGAAAGTTATCTAGAAAGATCATAAAGTGTGAGTGAAATTTAGCAGTTGGATCAGTCATCCGTGTAGCACCAGGGATCTGGGGCCATCATTTGACTTAAAATCAGATGAATCTGAATGTAAATTGGAACAGGTCAATCCAAAAGCTGATTTGGCGGGATGAAAACAATGTGATCCTGTCTCAAGTATTTAAAACTGTGAGGAATGAGAGAAGAATTGGATGTGGCATAATAATTTTATTTAGGGAAGGTTGCAGAATGTTGAGTAAAGTCTGATCTCGTTAAGGGTTCCCTATGTCATTCTGAGCAGATGATTTTCCTCGTTAAAATCATCAGTGCAATTATGTGTCTGCTCTTCTAAATTGTGGTCACTTGACCTCTATAGAGGAGGATATTTAGAAACAGCAGCTGTGAAAAGGGGGGGTGGTGTGGAGGGGCAAACAGATGTTATTCATTTGGTGACTTGCAGGTGAACTTTATTCTAGATCTGAATGCTTATATGTATGTTTATTAACACCATCTTAAGATTGAAACTCATTTTTAAAATGTTATTATTGAAAATTGGGTGATGATAATTTTTTTAAAAAATCATAAAGCCAACCAGAAATTTATGGACCTTGGACTGTGCCAGTTCTCCTTCCTTTGCCATTCCATGTTTGCCTTTCTGCAGCAAGCCTGGCAAACACTCATGGCAGGGGTAGGGACTGAGCTAGGCAATGACATGCAAAGGGAAAGTCACTTATTTGGTGATGGTGTGAAAAGTTTCTCTCTAGGAACTGCCCAGTGTATGTGTTTAGAGAAGAAAAGAAGCCCATTTTAGGGCATGCTGTCCCCTCCTTGAAGGCTTCCAAAGACATTCACAGTGGGAAGTTCATCCCAGTTGGTCATCTTTGGATAAACATTTCATTTATTCTTACACAGAAAACCAGGAATTTTGGCAGGTGGCAAGAAATGGATATTAACAAAATAATGGAAATTGAAGAGTATCAGCCATACCTGTTTGTTTCTTTTCTTTTCATGCCCTTCTCAGTTTTATTATAATGTATTGAGGGTGTATTAGTCACAGTTCTCCAGAAAACAGAACCAATATGAAATATATGCTATATATTAAATCCTGGTCTAATTCCTTAAAATCATATATAAAAATATCTCATATATATAATTTGATTTATTAATTATAAGGAATTGGCTTATGCAGTTATGGAGGTGAAGAAGTCTTATGATCTGCAATCTGCAAGCTGCAGACCCAATAAAGCCAGTGGTATAAATTCCTGTTGACATACAAAAGCAACTATCATAGAAGATTTAGAGGGAATTCTACCACGCCTTATTTTTAAGTTGATCTTAGATTTCTTCCAAGAAGCATTAACGTCTCAGTAAACATTAGAGGGACCAACAGAAGAACAAGAAAACCCCTGCCTTCAGTTTATACTACAAATCAGTTCTTCTCAAACTTGTTTTCTTTAGTAACAGAATGAAGGCTGATGTTCTCCATGGGGGTCCAGGTTATAACTCTTGGCCAGGAGGATTGAGGGTCCAGAGGAAGTAGGCAAGCTTTGCCTCCCCCATTCCACTCAAGAATGCACATGGGAACATACAGAGTGAGATTTTATGAACATTCCTTATTATTTTTTTAGAGTAAACGAACATCGACAAACAATTTTTATATTATTAGGGATTATCAATTTAGTCACACCTGGCAACCTAATATAATGGAAGTCCATCTTGAAATTGGAGTTGGAAAACACTGAATACTCTTAATTTTTATAAATTCATTGTCCAACTGCGCCTTCATTATAGAGACTGTTCAAATACATAGAAGTTAAGCATAATGGGATTGGTGTCGGGTTTCAGAACAGTGAAGACCAGGATTAAATCCCTCCCAAATGCAAGGCCCCTAGTGCTATACCTGGGTATCAACTCAGCTGTAGGCGGATCTCAAGGTTATTCTGTATTCGATCATAGGGTCCTCAAAGACCTACGTACTAGCCAGCTTTATGCATTTGACAAGTCATTTAAACATTCTTAGCCTCAGTTTTTTGTTCTGAAAGTGAGGCTGCTTATATTTTCTTGGAGGGATTTATTAGTAATAAAAGAGATGACCAAGTCAAATCTTTTGTATAGTCCTTAGAGTAGCCAACTCTAAGTAGCTAAGTAGCTAACTCTAACTCTAACGCTTAGTGCTTTTTCCCTTAAGTATTTGTTTATGGGTGTGATGTACATGCCATAATCAATGAAGAATGACTTTAAGGAATTAGACTAGGATTCTAGAAGAAAGAACCCATTATGTCCCAATACTTGTACAAGCTTGCTTTACACATGTCACTTACTCTAGTCCTCATTGACACTCTCCTCAATAGATTTCCTTTTTTCTTATTTTAATGAAGACCCTGAGGCCCAGGGAATTGAAATAACAGGCCAAATAAGAATGTTGGCATGGGGGCGCCTGGGTGGCTCAGTCATTAAGCGTCTACCTTCGGCTCGGGTCATGATCCCAGGGTCCTGGGATCGAGCCCCGTATCAGGCTCCCTGCTCAGCAGGGAGCCTGCTTCTCCCTCTCCCACTCCCCCCTGCTTGTGTTCCCTCTCTCACTGTCTCTCTGTCAAATAAATAAATAAAATCTTTAAAAAAAAAAAAAGAATGTTGGCATGGGTGGGATTTGAACCCAGATTTGTGCAAGCTCAAAACTGTGCTTTTATCACCATGGTAAGAAAATGAAGCAATTTTAACCTGACTATTCATTGCAAGGGACTTTCTGGGGATACACAGATGGGTGGCCCTAAGAAAGGATTATTATTATCATTATTATTATTATTTCTGGAATCACATTGGTGAGAAACAACAAAATTCTCTTATGAAAGAATTCACAGAAGAGGGTTTGAATCACATTCTTTTTTTTTTTTTTTTAAGATTTTATTTATTTGACAGAGAGAGACACAGTGAGAGAGAGAACACAAGCAGGGGGACTGGTAGAGGGAGAAGCAGGCCTCCCACCGAGCAGGGAGCCGGATGCGGGGCTCAATCCCAGGACCCTGGGATCATGACCTGAGCTGAAGGCAGACGCTTAACGACTGAGCCACCCAGGCGCCCCGGTTTGAATCACATTCTTAGTGAAATATGGATTAAAAAAATTACTATCTTTGAAAAGAAAATGCTAGTAAGCTCCCAATGCAACAGAAATAGTAATAAAGCTGCAAATCAGTGTACTGGTCAATAGGAGAGCCAGGAGGCCCCCAACACAACAGTGTTGACTTAAAATAGTTCATATAAATCAAAAGACTGTGTTAATTCAGGATTCAGAGCATATCACACAGGAGAAGGGCAACTTTTAAACCCTTCTCCATCCCCGGGTCCATAGAGGACCTTGATTAAGTGTGAGTAAAAGGAATAGTATGCTAATGACATACAGACAAAGTAACTATTTTTCTTCTGCTTGGGGATGGAGAGGTGGACCTGGCAAGCCCAAATCCCACCCCAACGCTGCCCCCTCCTTACTGAAGGGTCCAGAAATGAAAAGATGGCTTTGTTGATACACTGACCCCCTCACCCACTCTCGCATTGGCTAGCGTGAGAAGGAAATGAGGAATGGTGTATACACCCAGTGTAAACACTCCAGTTCCCGCAAGTTCCTAGGGCCAGGAGTTAATGTATTTCTACCTTTAAAATAGACTTAGTCACTGTATTTCGAATGATCCACGTTGCAGTACCTATAAAACCTCATCTTGTTAGCTCTTCATGTCTTCTCTCATTACTTTCCCGTAGTATATTTTCACTCCATACATGATTTAGGGAACGTTTCCGATCAACACCGTTTTCTGTCTCGAGTTTTGTCAAGTGGATTGGGAATCACATTTATTCCACAAAAGTAATGGAAGGGGAGTGGATAAAGCCATAGATTTTTCTCTTCCTCACTCCATGTCCCAGGTATTATATAGTAGTGAGATACCGCTGAGTTAGTTTTGATCAAATCACCTAACATCTTCCATGTTAAGTTTGAGAATTCAGGAAGGCTTTTAATGTCTTAGTGTGCTAAGAACGGTTTTTGTGGTTTGGTTACCTTTGTATTTTTTATTTCACATTTTTTATATTTCCTGTTTGGTGCATATTAATTAGAATTGTTCATTCTTGTTACAAATAAAAATTAGAAAAGGGCCAAGCACAATGCCAAGTGTGCTGATGTAAAGCAATACTTTACCCCTTTGTCTGCTGTAGAAAATTGCTAATTTCCATAAGACACCCAATTATTTTCTCTATAGTCATTCAGAGAGATGAAACCAGATGGAATAAAGTTCATTCAGACAACTTTGCTATTGTGCTAATAATTTGATTAAAATTAACACAAAACAAGAACCTGGCTTTTACCTTACCGAGGGTGAGATTTAAGTCTTCTGCATGAGAGCTATCATGTTCAGGATCCAGGTCTAACATACCTTTGTGACAGGAAAATTAAAGACATGGGAAACTGCCATAATTCTCTCCTTAGTCCTTTAAATACCACTATAACTCAGAAGGCATCCACTTTATATTCAAGTGCAATGTTAATGGCTTATAGTTTCAGAGATTAAGAATGGTTAGGAAAAATATTACTCCCAGTTCTTCATTTGTGTGTCAGGGGAGACAGGAAAATAAATTTATTCTAAAATAAGCAAACTTACTTTCATCTTTTCTCCATATGCCTTAGTCTTGTAACATTTGTTTTAGACTAAAGAACGCTGTGTTGCCAAATTGCTTACATCTTAAAATGTTAAAATATTCTCTTTGGGCTCACAAAAGACTGCAAAGTGTAAAATGCTTATTTATTGCTATTATCCTATAGCATAAAAATTAGCATGAAACAACTTGGTTGGGGGTTGGGGAGAGACAGGGCTGGTGCTTGAACCTCTTCTCTTTGAATCTATACTCACTGCCCGATGATAATCATCCCGCTTCATGGCTTTAAGTGGCATCTATATGATGACAACTCTCAAATTAATATCTCCCACCTAGACCTTTTCCTTGAACTCCAGACTCATATATTCAACTGCCTACTCGACCTCAACATGTGGATAATGAACAGGCATATCAAATGTAACATGTTGAAACTGATTTCACCCCTTCAACTTGTTTTTCCCACAGTCTTCCCATCTAGGTCAACGGGAACTCTAGCTCTCCGACTACTTGGATAAAAATAATCGTGGCTTCCTTGATTCTTTCTGTTCTTTGGCTCTCCACATGTAATTTAGCAGCAGATCCTGCTGGTTGTACTTAAAGGGTAAATTCAATGCCCGTCAAGGTCTCACCACCTCTCCTGCTACCACTGTGGTCCAAGTGTCCATCACCCATTGCATGCATGACCGCACAACCATCTTACCTGTGTGCTCTGCTTGGTCTGTTCTTGGTCTGTTCTCAGCAACAGAGCCAATGTGTCTCTCTTAAAACCTGGCTCATCGGGTCACTCCCTTGCTCAAAACTTCCCAGTGGCTTTCCATATTGTCCATCGAAAACAGGGAAATTCTTTCCACTGTCTACCAGGCCTTGTATGGTCTGGTCTGTTCCACCTTCTTCCTTTTCCACCACACCAAACTTTTGCTGGCCCTTGTACATGCTGGACACAACTTCGTGAAATATTTTCTAGCATATCGCTGGGCACAGAGTAAACAGCTAGCAAAGGTTATTTTGAGTGAATGAATGAAAGAAAAAAAACAAAGATAAGTCAGGAAAGCTTTTGGAATATTTTAGTTGTTCCTGGACCCTAATGTGTTCTCACTTGATATATATATTTTTTAATTGTACTGTGCAGATTGAATTGCATGATTGTTCTTTTTTTTTTTTTAAAGATTTTATTTATTTATTTGACAGAGAGAGACACAGCAAGAGAGGGAACACAAGCAGGGGAAGTGGGAGAGGGAGAAGCAGGCTTCCCACGGAGCAGGGAGCCCAATGTGGGGCTCGATCTCAGGACCCTGGGATCATGACCTGAGCCGAAGGCAGACACTCAACGACTGAGCCACCCAGGTACCCTGCATGATTGTTCTAATCAACATTTTTTGGTGACTACTATGTACCAGGGATTATATGAATTGGCTCCAGGTATACAAAATAGCATCTCATGTGCTACTTGGCCCAGAAACTAGTGATCTTACATCTGCCATCTATTTGTACCTTCTTTACATGCGATGCATAAGTCACGTACCTGCTGTGAATCTGATTATGGGCCTGGCACCAACTTATATTAAACAGAGGTGGATATCAGTTGACAGTACCAAAGCTTGTTTTGTTTGTTCCGTGATTTGATTTGGTTACCAACATTTAGAACTGGGGAATGGACGTGTGGGAGGTGGTACAAAAATATGTATGTCTATTTTCTCTTAAAAAATCAACAGACATGGTAATCTTGGGCCTGTTTTTTTAGCATTCTGCTGTGGATGAGCAATAGCTTCCCACCTTCAAAGATGGTTACCAGCTCCAGATTCTCAAAGGGGTTCACAGTATGGGGGGGGGGAGAAAAAACAAGATAAAATAACATTTTTTCTTTTGAATATCTTCTGTATTTTCTAAAGCTTCTGCATATTGTGTTTCATGGTATCCTAAAGACAATCTTTCAGAGTAAATGGTGTTATCTGCAATTTTACAGCTAAAGGAGTGGAGTCTGAAGGAGTTTAATGACTTGTCTTAATGACTCAGCTTATAAGGAACTATCATCCTCCTCCTCATCATCATGGTAATTTACATTTATTGAGTACTTACTATGAGCCAAACACTGTCTTAAGTGTCTTTTATATGTAGATGCATTTAATCTTCCAATAACTCTGAGAAAGGCACTATTTATTCTTCTTATTTTCCAATAAGGAAATGAATGACTGGTAAGAGCAGTAACTTGCCTAAGGTTTCAAAGCTGGCAGTGATGGGGTGAGAATTTAAATTCAGATGGTCAAGTCCAGAGCCCAGTTTTAACCACAGGTCCATAGTGCTATATTCAGCATTGCCAGGTCTACCTAACTCCAAAGACACTCTTCTTTCCATCATTACAGACTTTGGAGAGCACAGAGTGACATAGTGAACCAAAAGCAGATCCTCATGAACACTAGTGGGGAAAAGAAGCTTCTGGAGACAGTGGAAAGGACTCTAGTGTCTTTCTTCTTGGGAACTCTAAATCTACATGGGGCCATTCTGCCCATGCTTTCACGACGCCTTGACCACATAGTCTGCCTTAGGGGTATCTTCCCATATCTTCATGGGAACTCACTCAGTTGGGGGGGGGGTTGTGTGTGTGTGTGTGTGTGGTATGTGTGTGTGGTGTGGTGTGTGCTTCCCTCTGAATCCCTAGTGACTACACCTGTGCCTGCTACCCTATAGATATCTTCTTACAGAATGTTTTCTGTCCTGACTTGAAAATGGACTGACTTTTTCATCTTTCAAAATTTCTTGATTTGACCAAATTGAATGCTGTTAGAAGTAAACACGGGGGCGGAGCAAGATGGCAGAGGAGTAGGAGACCTGGATTTCGTCTCCTCTCAGGAATTCAGCTGGATAGGGATCAAACCATTCTGAACACCTACAAACTCAACAGGAGATCGAAGAAAAGAAGAGCAACAACTCTCTCATCAGAAAAGCGACCACTTTCTGGAAGGTAGGACGTGCGGAGAAGTGAATCCGAGGCAATATTCGGGAGGATAGACGGCGGGGGAGGGGCCTCCGGCGGCCGCTTCTGGCAAGTGATAGAGCCGCGGAGCACAAAATCGGAACTTCTAAAAGTCTGCCCCGCTGAGGGACGTCACTCTGGTGGCTAAGCGGGGGGTGGAACCCTCCGGGACAGTGTGGGCTCAGGACCCTCGGGGTCACAGAAAGACCGGGGGTGCCTGAGTGTGGCAGAGCTCCCAGGTAATGGAGCAGGGAAGCCAGCTGCAGAGGCGGAGCCCAGGCGCGGGCTCTCAGCTCGGGGTGGCCATAAACCGTGATCCGCGGCACAGTCGGGCCACTGCTCCTCCAGCAGGGACCCAACAAGCGGCAGATCTGGGGAGACCCCCCTCCTCCCCCGGGAGGAGCCGCACGGGAGTGCACCGCAGGGATCTGCTGGGTTTGGAGACTCCACCCGGGGTCGGGTGCCAGAGATAGAAATGCGCGGTCACAGGCCGGGTGAGCACGGAGTGCGGCTGGAGACCGGGGAGACGGGAGTGACTGACGGCTTTTCTCTGGGGGCGCACTGAGGAGCGGGCCCCAAGTTCTCGGCTCCCCCGGGGCGGAGATTGGGAGGCCGCCACTTTCACTCTCCGCCTCCAAAGCTGTACGGAAAGCTCGCAGGGAACAAAAGCCCCGGAGAGCAAACCCGAGCAGATTACTTAGCCGGGAGGGGGCAAGGGCGGGGCAATTCCGCCTCCGGCAGAGACATTTGGAAACCATGGCACTAGGCCCCTCCCCAGAAGATCAGCGAGAACAGCCAGCCAAGACCAAATTTACCGATCAATGAGAGCAGCAGAACTCCAGCGCTAGGGGAATACTGCACATAGAATTCATGGCTTATTTACCGTAATTCTTTAGTCTTTCAAAGTTAATTTTTTTTAACTGTCTTTTTTCTCTCTTTTTTTTTTTTGAATTTTTCTTTTTCCCTTTTTCAACCAACATCTTATCAATCCCCTTTTTAAAAAACATTTTTATTTTTCATTTTTAGAGTCATATTCTATCCCTTCATAGTAGTTACCCGTATTTTGGCATATATATATAAGTTGTTCTCTCTTTAAAATTTTGAGATAGTTTCTTCTAACAGATTAAAATATACCCTAAATCTCTAGTATATGGTTTTTTCTACTCCCCTGCCTGATCACATTCTCTCCCTTTTTTTTCTTTTTTCTCTTTTTTTAAATCCTCTTCTTTGTTTTTTCAAACAACTTCTTATCAAGTCCTTTTATAAAATTTTTTATAATTTCCATCTTTACAGTCATATTCCATCCCTTCATCATATCAACCCTTATTTTTGTACATATATAAGTTTTTCTTTCTTTAAAATTTGGGGAGGCACTTTCTTCTAAAAGACCAAAATACACCCCAAATCTAGTGTGTGGCACTGATCTATATACCAGCCTGATCATATTTGATCACATTCTGGTTTTTTTGTTGTTGTTGTTTTGTTTTGTTTGTTTTTGTTTGTTTTTATCTTTATCTTTTTCTTTTTCTTTTTTCTATCTTTCCGTTTCTTTTTCCACTGCTTCAGGTCTTTTCTGATTTGTTTAAAGTATATTTTCTGGGGACGTGGTTACTCTGCTAGCATTTTGTTCTCTCATTAATCTATTCTCCTCTGCACAAAATGACAAGATGGAAAAAATCACCTCAACAAAAAGAACAAGAGGTAGTACCGACTGCCAGGGACCTACTCAATATGGACATTAGTACGATGTCAGATTTGGAGTTCAGAATCATCACTTTAAAGATACTAGCTGGGCTTGAAAAAAATATGGAAGTTATTAGAGAAACCCTTTCTGGAGAAGTAAAAGAGCTAAAATCTAACCAAGTAGAAATCAAAAAGGCTATTAATGAGGTGCAATCAAAAATGGGGGCGCTAACTGCTAGGATAAATGAGGCAGAAGAGAGAATCAGTAATATAGAAGACCAAATGATGGAAAATAAAGAAGCTGAGAAAAAGAGAGATAAACAACTCCTGGATCACGAGGGCAGAATTCGAGAGATAAACGATACCATAAGACGAAACAACATTAGAATAATTGGGATCCCAGAAGAAGAAGAAAGAGAGAGAGGGGCAGAAGGTATAATGGAGCAAATTATAGCAGAGAACTTCCCTAATTTGGGGAAGGAAACTGGCATCAAAATCCAGGAAGCACAGAGAACCCCCCTCAAAATCAATAAAAATAGGTTAACACCCCGACATCTAATAGTAAAACTTACGAGTCTCATAGACAAAGAGAAAATCCTGAGAGCAGCTCGGGAGAAGAGATATGTAACCTACAATGGTAGAAACATTAGATTGGCAACAGACCTATCCACAGAGACCTGGCAGGCCAGAAAGAACTGGCAGGATATATTCAGAGCACTAAATGAATGAAAATTGAAGGAGAGATAAAAAGCTTCCAGGACAAACAAAAACTAAAGGAATTTGCAAACACAAAACCAGCCCTGCAAGAAATCTTGAAAGGGGTCCTCTAAGCAAAGAGAGACCCTAAAAGCAACATAGACCAGAAAGGAACACAGACAATATACGGTAACAGTCACATTACAGGCAATACAATGGCACTAAATTCCTATCTTTCAATAGTTACCCTGAATGTAAATGGGCTAAATGCCCCAATCAAAAGACACAGGCTATCAGACTGGATTAAAAAACAAGACCCATCGATATGCTGTCGGCAAGAGACTCATTTGAGAACCAAAGACACCCCTAGATTGAAAGTGAGGGGGTGGAAAACCATTTACCATGCTAATGGATACCAAAAGAAAGCTGGGGTGGCAATCCTTATATCAGACAAATTAGATTTTAAACCAAAGACTGTAATAAGAGATGAGGAAGGACATTATATCCTACTTAAAGGGTCTATCCAACAAGAAGATCTAACAATTGTAAATATCTATGCCCCTAACATGGGAGCAGCCAATTATATAAGGCAATTAATAACAAAAGCAAAGAAACACATCGACAACAATACAATAATAGTGGGGGACTTTAACACCCCCCTCACTGAAATGGACAGATCATCTAAGCAAAAGATCAACAAGGAAATAAAGACTTTAAATGACACACTGGACCAAATGGACTTCACAGACCTATTCAGAACATTCCATCCCAAAGCAACGGAATACACATTCTTCTCTAGTCCCCATGGAACATTCTCCAGAATAGATCACATCCTAGGTCATAAATCAGGTCTCAACCGGTACCAAAAGATTGGGATCATTCCCTGCCTATTTTCAGACCACAATGCTTTGAAACTAGAACTCAATCACAAGAGGAAAGTCGGAAAGAACTCAAATACATGGAGGCTAAAGAGCATCCTACTGAAGAATGAATGGGTCAACCAGGAAATTAAAGAAGAATTAAAAAAATACATGGAAACCAATGAAAATGAAAACACAACTATTCAAAATCTTTGGGATGCAGCAAAGGCAGTCCTAAGAGGAAAGTATATAGCAATACAAGCCTTTCTCAAGAAGCAAGAAAGGTCTCAAGTACACAACCTAACCCTACACCTAAAGGAGCTGGAGAAAGAACAGCAAATAAAGCCTAAACCCAGCAGAAGAAGAGAAATAATAAAGATCAGAGCAGAAATCAATGAAATAGAAACTAAAAGAACAGTAGAACAGATCAACGAAACTAGGAGCTGGTTCTTTGAAAGAATTAACAAGATTGATAAACCCCTGGCCAGACTTATCAAAAAGAGAAGAGAAATGACCCAAATCAACAAAATCATGAATGAAAGAGGAGAGATCACAACCAACACCAAAGAAATACAAACAATTATAAGAACATATTATGAGCAACTCTATGCCAGCAAATTAGATAACCTGGAAGATATGGATGCATTCCTAGAGATGTATCAACTACCAAAACTGAACCAGGAAGAAATGGAAAACCTGAACAGACCTATAACCACTAAGGAAATTGAAGCAGTCATCAAAATCTCCCAAAAAACAAAAGCCCAGGGCCAGATGGCTTCCCAGGGGAATTCTACCAAACATTTCAAGAAGAATTAATACCTATTCTTCTGAAACTGTTCCAAAAAATAGAAATGGAAGGAAAACTTCCAAACTCATTTTATGAGGCCAGCATTACCTTGATCCCAAAACCAGACAAAAGACCCCATCAAAAAGGAGAATTACAGACCAATATCCCTGATGAACATGGATGCAAAAATTCTCACTAAAATATTAGCCAATAGGATCCAACAGTGCATTAAAAGGATTATTCACCACGACCAAGTGGGATTTATCCCTGGGCTGCAAGGTTGGTTCAACATCCGCAAATCAATCAACGTGATACAATACATTAACAAAAGAAAGAACAAGAATCATGATCCTCTCAATAGATGCAGAAAAAGCATTTGACAAAGTACAGCATCCTTTCTTGATCAAAACTCTTCAGAGTATAGGCATAGAGGGTACATACCTCAATATCATAAAAGCCATCTATGAAAAACCTACAACGAATATCATTCTCAATGGGGAAAAACTGAGAGCTTTCCCCCTAAGGTCAGGAATGTGGCAGGGATGTCCACTATCACCACTGCTATTCAACATAGTATTGGAAGTCCTAGCCACAGCAATCAGACAACAAAAAGAAATAAAAGGCATCCAAATCAGCAAAGAAGAAGTCAAACTCTCACTCTTTGCAGATGATATGATACTTTATGTGGAAAACCCAAAAGACTCCACCCCAAAACTGCTAGAACTCATACAGGAATTCAGTAAAGTGGCAGGATATAAAATCAATGCACAGAAATCAGTAGCATTCCTGTACACCAACAACAAGACAGAAGAAAGAGAAATTAAGGAGTCAATCCCATTTACAATTGCACCCAAAACCATAAGATACCTAGGAATAAATCTAACCAAAGAGACAAAGGATCTGTACTCAGAAAGCTATAAAATACTCATGAAAGAAATTGAGGAAGACACAAAGAAGTGGAAAAACGTTCCATGCTCATGGATTGGAAGAACAAATAGTGTGAAGATGTCAATGCCACCTAGAGCAATCTACACATTCAATGCAATTCCCATCAAAACACCATCCACTTTTTTCAAAGAAATGGAACAAATAATCCTAAAATTTGTATGGAACCAGAAAAGACTGCGAATAGCCAGAGGAATGTTGAAAAAGAAAAGCAAAGCCGGCGGCATCACAATTCCGGACTTCCAGCTCTATTACAAAGCTGTCATCATCAAGACAGTATGGTACTGGCACAAAAACAGACACATAGATCAATGGAACAGAATAGAGAGCTCAGAAATGGACCCTCAACTCTATGGTCAACTAATCTTCGGCAAAGCAGGAATGAATGTCCAATGGCAAAAAGACAGTCTCTTCAACAAATGGTGTTGGGAAAATTGGATAACCACATGCACAAGAGTGAAACTGGACCATTTCCTTACACCACACACAAAAATGGACTCCAAATGGTTGAAAGACCTCAATGTGAGACAGGAGTCCATCCAAATCCTAAAGGAGAACACAGGCAGCAACCTCTTTGACCTCAGCCAAAGCAACTTCTTCCTAGAAACATTGCCAAAGGCAAGGGAAGCAAGGGCAAAAATGAACTATTGGGACTTCATCAAGATAAAAAGCTTTTGCAAAGCAACGGAAACAGTCAACAAAACCAAAAGACAACCGACAGAATGGGAGAAGATATTTGCAAATGACATATCAGATAAAGGGCTAGTATCCAAAATCTATAAAGAACTCATCAAACTCAACACCCAAAGAACAAAGAATCCAATCAAGAAATGGGCAGAAGACATGAACAGACATTTTTCCAAAGAAGACATCCAAATGGCCAACAGACACATGAAAAAGTGCTCAATATCGCTCGGCATCAGGGAAATCCAAATCAAAACCTCAATGAGATACCACCTCACACCAGTCAGAATGGCTAAGATTAACAAGTCAGGAAATGACAGATGTTGGCGGGGATGCGGAGAAAGGGGAACCCTCCTACGCTGTTGGTGGGAGTGCAAGCTGGTGCGGCCACTCCGGAAAACAGTATGGAGGTTCCTCAAAAAGTTGAAAATAGAGCTCCCATATGATCCAGCAATTGCACTACTGGGTATTTACCCCAAAGATACAAAAGTAGGGATCCGAAAGGGTACGTGCACCCCGATGTTTATAGCAGCAATGTCCACAATAGCCAAACTGTGGAAAGAGCCAAGATGTCCATCGACAGATGAATGGATAAAGAAGATGTGGTATATATACACAATGGAATATTATGCAGCCATCAAAAGGAATGAAATCTTGCCATTTGCAACGACGTGGATGGAACTGGAGGGTATTATGTTGAGCAAAATAAGTCAAAAAGAGAAAAACATGTATCATATGACCTCACTGATATGAGGAATTCTTAATCGCAGGAAACAAACTGAGGGTTGCTGGAGTGGGGGGTGGGGTGGGAGGGATGGGGTGACTGGGTGATAGACACTGGGGAGGGTATGTGCTCTGGTAAACGCTGTGAATTGTGCAAGACTATTGAATCTCAGATCTGTACCTCTGAAACAAATAATGCAATATATGTTAAGAAAAAAAAAGAAGAAGAAGAAGGTAGCAGGAGGGGAAGAATGAAGCAGGTGAAATCGGAGGGGTAGATGAACCATGAGAGACGATGGACTCTGAAAAACAAACTGAGGGTTCTAGAGGGGAGGGGGGTGGGAGGATGGGTTAGCCTGGTAATGGGTATTGAGGAGGGCACATTCTGCATGGAGCACTGGTTGTTATGCACAAACAATGAATCATGGAACACTACATCTAAAACTAATGATGTAATGTATGGGGATTAACATAAGAATAAAAAAAAATAGGAAAAAAAAAAAAACAAAAGTAAACACAAAAGAAATTTAGTGTGCCCTAAATGCTCAAGGCAAACATGAAAGTAGTACTATTTGACAGCAGAGTCTTGTATGTCCAGGAATGAATGGTATACTCCCAGTTAAGACCTCACTTAAAATGAATGTGTCTGATAATAGATATCTCTCAGACTACAGTTTAGCTGTCATGAGCCCCCATTTCTAGTAGATTGCCTTGCTTTTAGGGAACTCTTAGGGAGTTATCGGGGTCTAACTGGGTGTCCATGTTTCATTTTTAACAAGCCGGGTGAGCACCATGGTATGCCAACCATTTGATAGGAAATAACTGTTCATGCCTTCTACTTCCCACATCCATTCAGCAGATTATCTCTTCCAAGGCAATCAAAAGGGTAGAGTTCATTTTTAATTGGTGTAATTCCTCCTAAAACTCCATTGGAGGGACAGCTGTCTATTTTTGGCTCAATTCCTTTATGTTGTTTAGGGAGTTCAGATTTTTAACACATTATGATAAAAATATTCTTCAAACCAGGTCATCCTAGTTGGCACTAATTTTTTCTTTGGTTTATTGAATGTTTTTAATCAAATCAAGGCCAAAAGGTGAGCTGAAACCTAGTCCTTATAATTTTTGCTCTTCCTTTGTTGCTCCACCTCTGCTGACCTCAAATGGGAAGGAAATAATCTTACAAATATTCTGTGAGAGATCCTCCAAAGCTAATAATTTTCTCTAATTCCATCTTATCCTTCAAATTGAGGACAATGTAAATGAAACTTTAAGAAGTCTTCCCTACAACACTCAATAGAAATGTATTGAGTAAGTAATGCATGTGAATGAAGATTCCCAAGTTTTTCCAGGCATCTCGTGAATCCCCATTTCCCCTTGTCTTGAATCCCTGTTTCTGAGGTTGAGCTGTATGATTATAGTGCCATTTCCAGTTGAAGGTATATTAGTATCCTGAGGAAGTAGTAACAAAGTTGCACAAACGCTGGAGGCTAAAAGTCAGAAATCAAGTTGTCTGGAGAGTAGGTTTTCTCTGAAGAGTCTAGGGAAGAATCCTGCCTTGCCTCTTCCCAACTTCTGGTGGCTCCCAGCAACCCCTGGTATTTCTTGGCTTTATAGACTCCAATCTGCGCCTTTGACTTTACATGGCCTTTTTCCCTGTGTGTTTCTATCTCAACATCTTTCATTTTTTTTTTTTTACAGAACAGTGATAATATATCAATTTATTTTTTGTTTGTTTATGTATTTATGTATTTATTTATTTATTTATTATGTTATGTTAATCACCATGCATTACATCATTAGTTTTTGATGTAATGTTCCATGACTCGTTGCTTGCGTATAACACCCAGTGCTCCATTCAGTACGTGCCCTCTTTAATACCCATCACTGGGCTAATCCATCCCCCACCCCCCTCCCCTCTAGAACCCTCAGTTTGTTTCATCTTTTTATAAGGACACCAGCCATTGGATTTAGGACCCACCCTAACATATGACTTCATTTTAACTAATTATATCAGCAAGTACTGTATTTCTAAATAAGGTCACATTTTGAGGTTCTGGGTAGACATAGATTTTAGGGGAACACTATTCAACCCCTTACAGATGGGTATCAGGAAAGGGCACACTAAATTTAAGCCTGAAATGGAGAGTAGTTAGATATACCAGTAGTGGGAGTTTTATGTTTATTTAACTAAGAGTTTCCTGTGTTTACTGTTTGCTGTAGTTTTGATGTCATAGGCTAAAATTTTCTCTAGTATCCTCATTTTTGTCTCCCTCTCTGTTTTTGGATTTTCCTAGAGATTCCTTAAATAGGATCTGTGAGTTGAAGCTCTTTTAGTTATAATTTCCTGTTATTTTCCAGGACCCCTGTCAATGTGGTGTAAGATTTTAGGGAAGCAGAAGCATTCTATAATCCTGTGATTAGTTTTCAGTCTTTCAATGAGCCTGACTTGGATAATTCCCTTCTTCCATGTTGAAGGCTAGAGGGGGCTGGAGTTGGGTCTTTCCCTTCACCCTTCTGGAATGCTACAGGTGGTTGTATTCCAGTATCTTTTTTTCTTTCCAGATTGTTAGGTTTGGGTAAAATCCCAGGCTGGTTAAATGCTGATAAAATAGTTTCTCTTAAGGGCAGGCCTTGTTGATGAGAACAGAGAGCTCTGGGTATATTTCAAAATGGTTATGTTTCCTCTCCTTGTGCTAGAAGCATGAGGGTTTTCTCCACAGTGAGAATTTGGTAGGGTTCCTAGATGTGAAACTCACAAGTGTGCCCCACCCCAGTACTGGGTCCCCTTGGAGTTTTAAATTCTCATAGCAGTCTATTCTGAGTATCTAGCAATTCTTTGATTATGGTTTAAACTATTCCTAAGAATATTGGCTACAGGTGTAGTCTGCTTCTTTTCATAAGCTGTGATTTTTTTGTATCTTCTTGTCTGTCTCTCCAGTTTTCAGGGTAACAGTTTGCCCTATAACTTCACTTCTCTGATGGATTAAAGAAAACTTTTTGGTTTTCAGGTTGTTCAGCTTTTTCCTTGTTATGAGGACAAGGTTAATGACTTCTAAGTTCTACATATTGAGCCAGAAACCCCAAAGGTCTGAAATAAAGATTATAATAATAATAACAACATACTTCTACTGTGTGCCAGACTTTCTAATCCTTAATGACAAATCAATGACATTTTATTTTCTATTATTCCAATTGTAGAACTTGAAGCTCTAGTAACTTGTTCATGTAATAAACTAGGATTTGAAACCAAATCACGACATCCAAATGGTAACTGTCATGTTACACCATGAGCAAAAAATCCTTGTCTCTTGTGTCTACTTAAGAAATCAGGATAAGTCTCATTACCTCACAAGGATAAAAGCTCCATATTTAATAACATAGATGTAAGGTTCAAGTGTTCAATGAATAGATTAGATGTGCATCAAGCATTTCAGTTACTGTCTCCGTGAACTGAGCTAGAGACAAAATATGGAGGATTCTTCGTAGCTAACAACTGGAGATCTTGTGGTCCTCTAGAGTGACATCATCAACACAAATTAAATCAGTGCAACTGGATGAGCAGTGGTTCTGTATGGGAGAGCGCTGCATGCTGATTCTGAAAACCTGGATTCTTGCCCTACTCTTCCACTTACCATCTCGGCACAGAACATAGGTCATACAACTCATCTGGGTTGTGGATTTCACACTGGGGAAATAGCAGGCAATGTCTCAAGTTCTTTTTTAGTCTAAGATTCCAAGTATTGATTTGAAACAAACAAAAAATGTATAGCTTGAGAAAGGTAGGAAGGACAGAGGGTGGCTTGAGGTGATCTGTATAGAACAATGTATATTTTGAACCCTTATACTCATTAGGAAAACCAAGTAAAGCCAAGGCATTAATTATTAAGGTTTATTTTTTTTTAAAGATTTTATTTATTTGACACAGAGAGAGAGAAAATACAAGCAGGGGAAGCAGCAAAGGGAAAGGCTCTCCACTGAGCAGGGAACCCAATGCGGGGCCCAATCCCATCCCAGGACCTGGGGGATCATGACCTGAGCTGAAGGCAGAAACTTAACCCACTGAGTCACCCAGGTGTCCCAAGGTTTAATGTTTATTATGTTTAAACCCAGCTCGTCAGTATAGCTGTCTGGTTCCTTCTTCATCCAACACTAAAGCATTTTACCCCATTAGCAATAGCTGATATTCATTATTTGCTTCTTAAGACAAAAACTCAAAACCCAACCTATTTCCTTAAAAAATGATCAGTGTACCCTAAGGTAATTATTTGTGGCCCTAAAGAAGACTGGTATTAAGACAGAGCACATGTTGTTTGACAATCCTTTCCTCTAATGCCTTGGTATGTAGAAATTCAAAAATTCTGGGAAAGGCAGGCCCAACTGCATGGTACTCTGGGAATTTCTTGAGACAAAAGGGCTCCAGACCACCATTCCTTTCCTTTTTGAACGGTATGATTAATAGAACCTCTCTCAAGATTGACATAGCTTTAAGTGAATTTGGTGAGCAATAAAAGACACTGATCTTTATGGCACTTTCTCACAAGAGCACTTAATAGCAAATGACTGAGTTGCTTGAATTGTTGACCCAATCTCTACATCCGGGCCTGATAATCATAAGGAATTGCTGATTCTCTTAACCCAGAGAGTATTATGGATATACTTTGTCATTACTGTCAGTGAATATAAATTTTAAATAAAGTATCATAGTAAAAGAAGTAGAAACATGGGAAGAAGTCTGCACGAAATAACTAAGAGACAGAACCTTCTCCTTGTTACCATCCCACTCCCTGGGAGACACAGTGACTTCAGCAGAGGCATGAGCATAATACTAATGCACCCAAAGCCAGCCTGCTTCATTATTGAGGCTCATGGTGATGACAGAGAATTTCCACTTCTACCTCTAGTTGGTCCCAGTTGGTTCTCACCTGGTTCCTCAATAGTGAATTCCTCCTCATTGGCCAGAGTTCCTTGGTTATGACACAAGTTCTTCCACAGTGGTGGTAGGGCAAGCTGAGAGTCTTTTCTGAAGAAGTCAACTCCTGATGGGAGTGGCACTGAGTTTCCAGGTAGAGCTCCTGATTTCGACTCAAACAGGAATCATGATCAAGAACGAATTGTATGGGGCACCTGGGTGGCTCAGTTGGTTAAGAGACTGCCTTTGGCTCAGGTCACGATCCCAGAGTCCTGGGATGGGAGTGGGCCCCGCATTGGGCTCCCTGCTCGGCGAGGAGTCTGCTTCTCCCTCTGACTCTACCCCCTCTTGTGCTCTCTCTCTCTCTCAAATAAATAAATAAATAAAATCTAAAAAAAAAAAAAGAAAAAGAACGAATTGTATGAATATGTATCTTGGGGAATGAAACTGACTTGGGGGAAGCAGGGCTATTCTTGTCATGTCCTGATAGGAGTACTGAGTTATGTTAGTTGGTAAAGAAAAGATATGTGATTTAATTCATACTCCAAGCCCAATAAAGTGGGACATGCTAATTATGTGGCAGACCGTTATGTCTTT
This sequence comes from Neomonachus schauinslandi, assembly GCF_002201575.2. NCBI lineage: Eukaryota > Metazoa > Chordata > Mammalia > Carnivora > Phocidae > Neomonachus > Neomonachus schauinslandi. The sequence goes on from NC_058411.1 coordinate 15,891,100, forward strand.
AAACCTCATTGCCATGCAATATAACAACCTGACATTAATTTTGTGACTAATTATATTAAATGTAGAGAACAAATGGATAGATTCTGGAGCCAAAACCTGGGTTCAAACGTGGGCTCTACCACCTATTACCTTTATGACCTTGGCCATATATTAAATCTCCTATCTTTCTTCTCTCAGCCCCCAAAAATGTGAACTCTATTTCATAGAGTTGTTGCAAGACCTAATCAAGATAATGAAAAGTACTTAGAATTGTCCCCAATCAGGGACTAAGTCCCTAATAACTCTTAATATTATTATGTAGGTGCATCTTTCATAAGCAAAAAATACATTTTTAAGGCATAATTACATCTTAGAATTGCCATTGTACATAAACGTGCTTCTAAATCTGTCATCAACTGAGCAGTATAGGCCAGTTGAGAATGCATTCCTGCTTAATGAGAGAGCCCTACACCACCGGATAAATCCGTTCTTTTACTAAGAAAGCAACTGGTGGCTGTGGCCTAGGTCAGCCAGGATCTGAAGTCCACACCATCTTGGGTTCTCAGGAGACAGAAGTGGGCCGTTCTTCCCTGTTACCCTGTGCCCGACATCTGTTAATTGAGAGAGAGGCAGATGTATGAGATACATAGTTCAGTGTTGAGCGTCGATGAGAGATTCCCCCAGAGAAGTTTAAAAAACCTATTTTGTTTGGAGTCAGGCCTTCTAAACCTGACTTCGTTTTTCCAGCTGCATCTAAATGGGTGTGTGTGTGTGTTTATCTTCAGACCTTTCCCCTTTTTCTCAGAGTAACAGGCCAGAGCTCACATTTTTCACCCTGTCTTACAAAGAGGTATTTGGGGGAGGATTGTTTTTCTTTTGCTCTTTACTGGGTCCATTTTTTTTTTTTTTAATGATGAGTTCTTTTCCCAGGGCCTCTTCTAAGGTAGCAACCTGAGTTAAATTTTAGGAGCTCTGGTGATGTGTTTGTAAAGGAGGAACAAGGTGTCTGGGGCTGAGTTTCAGTCAGGGCTTTCCCAGTGAATAATAACATCAAAACAATCAACTTCACCAAGACCCTTGACACTCGCATTTTTTCTAATATGGAGTTAGGAAAACCATCAGAACTGTAGAGGAAATATACAGTCATTTGAATGTAAGAGTCAACAGTTATTTCCCTGCAGTCGAGTTTCTGAGCTCTTTCTTCAGCAATGAGGAAATAGAAAACATATGAAAAGAGAGTAAATATTGTGATAAGATAAATGGTAGTTCCTTAATGAAAAGCACTTCGTAATCATCCCTTTTTCTTTAAAAAGCAAAACAAGAAAGATAATATTTTAGGACTATATTTTTTAAATCTCTTTGTTAAAAGGCCAATTTTGTGTAAATGCCTGTTAATATGAGCTTTTATCATGCAAAATCCCAAGGTTTCTTTGGTCCATTATCTACAAGTTAGAAATAAGAATCACATGTCATTGAAACCAAACATCTGTTTTTAGGGAACTGCATTATAAAACTCCAGGATTTCTATCGCCTTGTATTTTAAACAATCTTAAAATCTTTTATATAACAGTTATTTATCCATTCTTCAAATATTCCTTGACTGCCTATTAAGTACTCCTAGTCAATGTCCCAGTTGGAGTTGGAGAAACACATGTTTTTGACCCTCTCTGAGGTCAAAGACTAGAGGGAAAGAACTATTTCTGACACTTTTTACTTAAATATTTAGTGATCTCTGTCATATCATGAAGTTATTGAAGGTAGGGTTAATATATAAATTTTTATATTCTCCCTGGCACCCAATACAGTACTGGCAAAGAACAGACTCAACTCATGTTGATTAGCACAGTGTTAAAGATATTACTCTGTTTGACGATTCTTTTCAAAGAAATATGCAATAGTGCAGGAATAATACAGAGATTGTGATCAAAAGCCAGTTTGTTATATGTCTTCCAATTTCTCTGAAACTCTATTCAGTCATTCGGTGGAGGCAGTTTCCCTCTACTCTAGAATAAAATTTTCCAGGGGATCTCATGACTTTGTCTCATTTTTCTTAGGACCTGTCAACACTTAAGTCATAGAGTCTCAAAGCAGTAGTTAGATCGTCCAGCCAGGATAAAAATTAAAGCCTGAACTTGACATAGGATTAAATATTTCTTTTCCCACCTCCAAGCCTATTCAGTTCGAATCAGAGACCACAGGTGGGGTCTTCACCTTCTTTTTCCTGTTCACCTTCTGCCTTCCTTGCTAGTTGCCCTTTGTCCCTGCCACGATCTCTCTAGGTATGTGTCTGTGTTGAGGGGGTAGGGAGACAGGAAAGGAGGCACAGCTTACCTGGCCATGTTCCACCCTCTCTGGGCCATGGAGATTAGCAATACTGTCTGCCCCCTTCTCTTGTAACACCTGCATGGGATGTTTAGTAGTTCCCTGCAAGGCCCTTCTCTACTAGGCTCTCCTCTTGTAACACCTGCATGGGATGTTTAGTAGTTCCCTGCAAGGCCCTTCCCTACTAGGCTCTCCTTTCTTTGTCTTGAACTTCTGTGGTATGGTACACATCCAGCTGTTTTCTGTTGCCTCTCCTTCACCTTCTTGAGGGGTCTAAGGACAAGATCTAAAGAAGATTTCATACTGGTTTTCTCAGAAGTGGGGCCTCCATCTGACTTCAAGTGAGCAAGAAGCACTTTGACATTTGACAGTGTAGGAGAGGAAAGAGTTTTCTTCTACCTTCTTAGTTTCTATGACTAGTGTCTTTGAATTGAATTGACAGAGACAGATTAGAAGGAGAAAAAACATACAAATTTTATTTGATGTTAATATTTGTATGTGGCATAAGGGGCTTTATAGGAAGAGATAAAAACCCCAAGGAAGTGGTTATGTATTATTTTAACAAAGAGTGGTAGGTTATGGAGATATGATAAAAGAAAAAAGGATTGGGCTAGGGGTGGCAAATTATGGGAAGCATGTGGGGGAAAATAATGAAAGATGTAGGTTATTTTGGTAAGGTTTGTTTGTAAAGACTTATCTCTGCAACCACTTCCCATCTCCAGTAATAAGAATGTTCTTCTCTTTCTGATACATAGAAAGCACATGTCTCATGTGAAATTTATGCCCTGATTTTAGGTAGAAAGGAGGAAGGCAGAGAACCTTCCTATATCTGCTGTTTCTCAATTGACTTCAGCTCAAAATAATGAACATTCAAAGTGGCATACTTTGGAGTGTTATGTTCTGTTCAACAGACTCCCAGGGGCAGGAGCCCCAGGATCACAACACTTTCCCAAGTTCCCAAGTTAGCCTCCCAATTCATGAATTTGGGCACCATTGAGTTTCCAAGCAGGAGTCAGAACCAGGTCCACAGTGTGATGTAGTTTTCTCGTAAGATCTGCACTATGACTTCTGTGTCTCCTCAATATGTTTTGGAGCTTTCTGAGTATTCCTTTTAGAATCTCCCCCCCCCCCCCCCCCCCCCCCCCCCCTGTGCATGCACCCACACACACACACACACACACACAGGTATACACATATGCAACCCCTGGGCTTGAAATTCGAAAGTAGCAAATCTCCCCTTTGTTGCAAAAAAAATAGTCACAACATGTCACTAGTTCTCTCCAAAGAAATCTCTCTCCTGATCTTTTCTCTATCTTTTATCACTCTGAGGGGTTCAGGCATGGAGGAGCTATTTCATCCTGTGCCTCACACAAACTGAGACAGAAGGTCCAGGTCTAAGATCCCAGCTGTGGTACTGACACAGAGCTCACCAGGTCCCCAGTTTGCTTCCTCTAAGAGTTACTGTGTGTGCAGTGAACAGTTTGGCTTTGTGTGTCTGTAAGGGGGAATTATCCAAATGACATTTACTGCTTGCAACGTGCTCTAGTGTGGCTTCAGAGAGTAATATCAATTAGGTTTTCAGGTTCCCTGAAAATAGTGATTATAATAACTGTTTTGGGCTTGGTGATAATGGCCTATGGAGAAAAAAATATAAGTAGTCCTCCCCATTCAGAGGCTGAGAATCTTTTATCTGGAACATGGGTAGGCAAATTATAGTCTGTGAGCCAAATCTGACCCATCACTAGTATTTTTTAATAAAGTTTTATTGCAACACACACGTGCTCATTTGTTTATGTATTGTCTATGGACTCTTTTGTACTACAATGGCAGGATTGAGTTGTTGCAGCAAAGACCATATAGCCTAATATATATATACCATCTAGCCCTATGGTGAGCTCTGATTTGAAAGGACTCCCAAGTTGATTACTATGTTAAATACACGGGAAGTGCATCCATGAGAATGGTCCTTCCTCCAGATGCTAAAATAAGAAAAACAACCTGTTCCATTTTAATTATACTGCTTTGCTGAGAAACAAGGAATCTTACTGATGTTTCTGTCCAGGAACCCGTTTCACTTGATGTTTCTTGGGTTGGATTTTTTCTGGATTGCTTCAAGTTATAAGTCTTTTTTTCTTCTTGAAACTGTGGATATACTTTCCATTTACTGGTTCATTTAATAAATATCATTTGAAGACCTGTCCAAAAACAGGTACTGGGCTACGTGTTAGGGATATAACATGAAGCAGATCAAAGGACTTGCATACTTAAGTCTCTCGGGATCTCATAGAGAGGTAGATCATGAACTAGATGGTTACAGGACATTAAGGAGCTGTTGAAAGAGGCCCCTCATGCAGTTTTATGGGGTTGCACGTGGGGCATCTGGGAAGGCCAAACAGAAGAAACAGGGACAAAGATGAGAGCTGCTGACTGAGCAGAGGTTAGGCAGCCAGGTGGAATTAGGAAAAGAAAAGCTATTTTCAGGTAGAGAGAACAAAAAGCTTAGAGCCTGGAGGAAAGCATGCCACAATGAATCTGAGAACTAGAATCAGCAGTGCTTCCCAAAATTTTTCACTTACTGGAACCCATAGAAACTGATAGCATTTGTATGCCATTGGATTAGTTAGGGGATTCAGAGAAACAAAATGTATATATTGAGATTATTCAGAGAAATTGGCTCATGAGAATATGAAGGCTGGCAAGTCCAAAGTTTACAGGGT